>NC_074685.1:36766134-37066134 GCF_029448725.1 Salvelinus fontinalis
TGTGTGTGTGTGTGTGTGTGTGTGTGTGTGTGTGTGTGTGTGTGTGTGTGTGTGTGAGGAAATGAAACAGAGCAGACCCCCAACTACCCACCCCCTTACCAGCACACCCCTACCCCCCCTTCTTCTCACAGTTCAGTTGCAGAAGGGACCCTGCTGGGATTGCAGAGCCGTGCTCTGCAGTGTGACAAGCCATCAAGAGCACATAAAGCCACACACAAATTGATAGCTGTGGACTCCATCTAAATCAGCCATTCAACGTCTCTGAAGGTTCCTCACTTTGTAGCACATGGCCCCTTTCAGAGGTACATGATTTCTTTGTAGAGAAACCTCTGACAGTCGTGTTAATGTAAGAGGCTGTCTGAGGAAGTCAGAAATTCACTCACTTTCTTTCCTTCCTTTCATTCTTCCCTTCTGCTCTTTTTTTAGAAATCAGAGGTTCAGTGGTCCATCACTTAAAATGATAGTGTGTGTGTGTGTGTGTGTGTGTGTGTGTGTGTGTGTGTGTGTGTGTGTGTGTGTGCGTGCGTGCGTGCGTGCGTGCGTGTCGCTCAGAGGAAGATACTGGGAGAGGAGACCCCAAAAGAGTCATATAGCAATGGGAAGTCAATGGGGAGGATCCAAAGACCTGCATGCCTCACTGCACACAAACACACTCACATCATAATGAACACTTTGTTAATTAGAGCCGGCTGCTTTTCCATTTGGCAGTACAATAGCCCTGTAGACCTGTCTTGATGGAATGTACAGTTAGCTGTAACGTAGTATGACATCACATCTCCTCTGTACTGGTCTGAGGTTCATTACGGAAAGAGTCTGTCAAAGTCAGAGCATTCTGTTGTTGTTTTAGGTATTTTGGTATTAGGTATACATGTGGGGATGGCCAAACCCATGATTATTTCCCATGCTCATGTATGCAACCCCATGTCCCACACGTGTCAGACATTAAAACACTCGGACATGCAATCAATAATTAGAACATGATGTGCATATAACAGTAGACACGGGCGGGAAACCTTGAAATAATGACATGGTCACACATATGTCATTGGCAAGTTTATAAATAGGCACAATTCATGTGTAGGCCTATAGGTAGCACTTTGTGTAATAAAACATTTATAATGGATTAGTATATAGTTTAATCATTTAATTAAATCATTACTCCCACATTTGTAAATGTTCAACAACTTTCAATGTATGTAATAATGACTCATTAAGTCATTTATCAGATGTTTAATATAGGTCCTTACAAACCTTTTACTAATCATTAGTCAGGTCTTTTTGCATATTCTAATCTAAAGTGATGGCAATTTGAACTACATAAATACTTCATAAATGTTTTGAGTGACTAGTGTAATAAATATAAAAGATGGACATGCCATCGGTACTGTCCAGCAGTACCTAATGCTCCTCAAAGGGGCAATCTGAAGTTGCTACATGTAAACTGAACAAAAATATAAATGCAACATGTAAAGTGTTGGTCCCTTGTTTCATGAATTGAAAAAGATCCCAGAAATGTTCCATAAGCACAAAAATCGTATTGCTCTCAAATGTGGGGCACACAGCAGTTTACATCCCTGTTAGTGAGCATTTCCCCTTTGCCAAGATAATCCTTCCATCTGACAGGTGTGGCATATCAAGAAGCTGATTGAACAGCATTATCATTACACAGGTGCACCTTGTGCTGGTGACAATAAAAGACCACTTTAAAATATGCAGTTTTGCCACACAACACAATGCCACAGTGCAGTTGGCATGCTTACTGCAGGAATGTCCAACAGAGCTGTTGCCTCCAACGTTGATTTAGAGAATTTGGTAGTATGTCCAACCGGCCTCACAATGGCAGACCACGTGTACTACGCCAGCCTAGGACCTTCACCTGCAGGATTGTCTGAGACCAGCCATCCGAACAGCTGTGGGTTTGTACAACTGAAGAAATTCTGTACAACTGTCAGAAACCGTCTCAGGAAAGCTAATCTGAGTGCTCGGCGGTGGGGTAATGGTATGCTGAGGCATAAGCAGTCACCACAACAAACACAATTGCATTTTATTGATGGCAATTTGAATGCGCAGAGATACCTTGAGACCCATTGTTGTGCCATTCAACTGCTGCCATCACCTCAAGTTTCAGCTTGATAATGCACAGCCCCATGTTACAAGGATCTGTACACAATTCCTGGAAGCTGAAAATGTCCTAGTTCTTCAATGGCCTGCATACTCACCAGACATGTCACCAATTGAGCATGTTTGGGATGCTCTGGATCGAAGTGTGCAACAGCGTGTTCCAGTTCCCGCCAACATCCAGCAACTTCGCACAGCCATTGAAGAGGAGTGGTACAACATTCCACAGGCCACAATCAACAGCCTGATCAACAAGGAACTGTGTCGCGCTGTATGAGGCAAATGGTGGTCACACCAGATACTGACTGGTTTTCTGATACACGCCCCTACCTTTTTTTTGGTCTGTGACCAACAGATGCATATATGTATTCCCAGTCTTCTGTAATCCATAGATTAGGGCCTAATGAAATTATTTCAATTGACTGATTTCCTTATATGAACTGTAACTCAGTAAAATCTTTGAAATTACTGCATGTTCCGTTTCTATTTTTGGTCATTGTATTTTTGGACTTTAATTCATTATATGTACCCATTGATTCTTGAAGATAATAACTTATGAATGCCTCACGATCTTAATTCAACTCTCGTTCCCCATCAGAACCCAAAATATAAACTTGTTTTACTCCAAACAAAGTACATGTAAGCAAACACTGTATAGCCTCAAAACACGGCTAAAACTATCATTTGATATCATGGATGGTCGGTCCTTGCATGCATAGCTACAGTATGTCTATGAATTTGATAGTGGTTATATTTCTCTAGCCCCATCCCTCAGCTTTTTACCGTAATATTGGGGAAAGCTATTCATTTCGGTGCTGACTTAAAAGAAAAAGAAAAAAGAAGTTCAATTCATTTCGATTTAACTTTCACAAAAAGCAGTGAAGTCAAAAGCAGTTAGTCTAATATCCTAGGATATGAGAGGTGGATATGAGAGGTGCTGGTATATGGAACCCTCATGGGAAGACGAGTTGTGATGAGGTTGCCCCGCTGCATGTATAATTACAGGTGCGTCGGAGTGTGACAAGGATTATGCTAATGTCTGGATGATAGCTAATGAGCATTATCGCAGGTGGTGGGACCTGGGAGAGGTTTGATGGCAGGATTATTTTAAGGCCTGGTTTGGACCTATGAGATCATGAAACTGAGCGGTGGAAATCGGTCACAAAAGTCTGTACGAATGTAAGTTCAAAGGTCACATATTAAGTGTCCATGATGTAGGCTGACTCATAACGATTGTTCTGTTCATTTTTACACATGGTGTACAGATGCTAAAACTATCAACAAACCATGAGATACTACAGTAAATTAATTTGACGTTATAGACTTGCACTCTGTCAACACACACACTGTCACGCCCTGACCGTAGATTGCTTTGTATGTTTCTATTTTTAGTTTGGTCAGGGTGTGATGTGGGTGGGTATTCTATGTCTGGGTATTCTATGTTGTAGGTCTAGGTTTTCTGTTTCTGTGTGTTTGGCCTGGTGTGGTTCCCAATCAGAGGCAGCTGTCTATCGTTGTCTCTGATTGGGAGCCATATTTAGGTACCCTGTTTTCCCACTTTTGTTTGTGGGCGGTTGTTTCCTGTTTAGTGTTTTGTTTTCACCTTTCAGGACTGTTCTTTTGTCATTTTCGTTGCATGTCAAGTGTTTTCCTATTTTATGAAAAATATGACCACTTACCACGCTGCCCCTTGGTCCTCCTCTCCTTCTCCAGATGACAATCGTTACACACACACACACACACTGGCACTCACACACTCACGCACACAGACTTGAAACTCCAGCCACACCACCTGTTCAATACACAGTCCATAAAAAGGACTGTGCAAAGCAATTGACTTTGCCTGATGGGATCAGAGTTGAAAGATATAATCGTGAGAGTTGGTCCAGCATAAGTTGTGTGAATGATCAGAAAATTGGTTTGGTTTTCCGGTTGATGGTTTTCATCTGACCCCACAGACAGCACTCCTTTTTGTAAAGCTCCCAGGAGGCAGAAGCAGGAGATACTGCTGAAGTTTGAGAATCCACTTGATGGATAAGGTATGTTCTTGGTGTGGCCCATGTGCCGACTACATATGTGTAAAGAAATATGACTACGTGCATCTGCCTGCGTGTGTGTGTACGTCAGAGGAGGCTTATGGGAGAAAACATGGAACGGTGTCAAATACAACATTTTTAAACCACGTTTGATTCCATTCCATTTATTTCATTCCAGCCATTACAATACGTTGGTCCAAATCAAATTGTATTGGTCACATACACACATTTAGCAGATGTGTTTGCGGGTGTAGCGAAATGCTTGTGTTCCTAGCTCCAACAGTGCAGTAAAATATAACAATTCACAACACACACACATCTAAAAGTCAAATAATGAAATTAAGAAATATGTAAATACAGTAGAATAGAATACAGTATATACATATTAAATGAGTAAATCAGTATGTAAACATTATTAAAGTGACCAATGATTCCTTACCTATGTACTGTATATAGGGCAGCAGCCTCTAAGGTGCAGGGTTGCGTAACCGGGTGGAAGCCGGCTAGTGTTGGTTATTTAACAGTCTGATGGCCTTGAGATAGAAGCTGTTTTTCAGTCTCTCGGTCCCAGCTTTGATGCACCTGTACTGACCTCGCCTTCTGGATGATAGAGGGGTGAACAGGCCGTGACTCGGATCATTGGTGTCCTTGATGATCGTTTTGGCCTTCCTGTGACATCGGGTGGTGTAGGTGTCCTGGAGGGCAGGTAGTTTTCCCCTTGTGATGCATTGGGCAGACCGCACCCCCCTCTGTATGGTGATGCAGTTGCGGTGATACAGCCCAACAGGATGCTCTCAATTGTGCATTTGTAAAAGTTTGTGAAGGTCTTAGGGGCCAAGCCAAATTTCTTAAGCCTCCAGAGGTCAAATAGGTGCTGTTGCGTCTTTTTCACCACACTGTCTGTGTGGGTGGACCTTTTCAGATCGTCAGTGATGTGTACGCCGAGGAACTTGAAGCTTTCCACCTTCTCCCGAGCGGTCCCGTCAATGTCGATAGGGCGTGCTCCCTATTCTTTTTCCTGAAGTCCACGATCAGCTCTTTCATTTTTTTGAGGTTGAGAGAGGTTATTTCCCTGGCACCACACCAGTAACGGCCAGTAACCGAAAGGTTGCGGGATCGAATCTCCGAGCTGATAAGGTAAAGATTTGTCGCTCTGCCCCGAACAAGGCAGTTAACCCACTGTGCTCCCATGGCGCCGATGACGTGGATGTCAATTAAAGCAGCCCCCCGCACCTCTCTGATTCAGAGGGGTTGGGTTAAATGCGGAAGGCACATTTCATTGAATGCATTCAGTTGTACAACAGACTAGTTATCCCCCTTTCCCATCTCCCTGGGCTATAATCTCTTTGCACCTTGCAGTATTATCCACATGGCAGTGGGTCGGCCAGCTATTGACTAATCTGTAACCGTTATTGAAATTAATTGTGTTCCATGTGTGAGTCACACGGGCCATATGGGAAGTGTAGTACTCTTAGCCCTTGCTCCTTGACAGTTGGCAGCTTGCCAACATAATAAGGTGTTGCCTTTTAGGATGTCTGTAACATAGCTACTCAGTAAAAAAATAGAGCTCTATTTTTATTACATTGCCAGGGTATAAATTAGCCTTCGCTCATGTTGACACCACAACATATATGGCTGAAGTATAAGAGGACCCATGTAGTGTCTGAATTTGCTTTGCATATAATGTTCTTGAATAGGAGCTATAGTTATGTAACGAATAGGAGCTATAGTTAATGTAACGAATATGAGCTATAGTTGTGTAACGAATAGGAGCTATAGTTATGTAACGAATAGGAGCTATAGTTATGTAACGAATAGGAGCTATAGTTATGTAACGAATAGGAGCTATAGTTATGTAACGAATAGGAGCTATAGTTAATGTAACGAATAGGAGCTATAGTTACGTAACGAATAGGAGCTATAGTTATGTAACGAATAGCAGCTATAGTTATGTAACGAATAGTAGCTATAGTTATGTAACGAATAGGAACTATAGTTAATGTAACAAAGTAGGAGCTATAGTTATGTAATGAATAGGAGCTATTGTTAATGTAACGAATAGGAGCTATAGTTATGTAACGAATAGGAGCTATAGTTATGTAACGAATAGGAGCTATAGTTAATGTAACGAATAGGAGCTATAGTTAATGTAACAAATAGGAGCTATAGTTAATGTAACGAATAGGAGCTATAGTTATGTAACGAATAGGAGCTATAGTTATGTAACGAATAGGAGCTATAGTTATGTAACGAATAGGAGCTATAGTTATGTAACGAATAGGAGCTACAGTTATGTAACGAATAGGAGCTATAGTTATGTAACGAATAGGAGCTATAGTTATGTAACGAATAGGAGCTATAGTTATGTAATGAATAGGAGCTATAGTTATGTAACGAATAGGAGCTATAGTTATGTAACGAATAGGAGCTATAGTTATGTAACGAATAGGAGCTATAGTTATGTAACGAATAGGAGCTATAGTTATGTAACGAATAGGAGCTATAGTTATGTAACGAATAGGAGCTATAGTTATGTAACGAATAGGAGCTAGTGTTATTTAACGAATAGGATCTATAGTTATGTAACGAATAGGAGATATAGTTATGTAACGAATAGGAGCTATAGTTGTGTAACGAATAGGAGCTCTAGTTGTGTAATGAAGAGGAGCTATAGTTGTGTAACGAATAGGAGCTATAGTTATGTAACGAATAGGAGCTATAGTTATGTAATGAATAGGAGCTATACTTAGGTAACGAATAGGAGCTATAGTTAATGTAACGAATAGGAGCTATAGTTATGTAACGAATAGGAGCTATAGTTATGTAACGAATAGGAGCTATAGTTATGTGACGAATAGGAGCTATAGTTATGTAACGAATAGGAGCTATAGTTATGTGACGAATAGGAGCTACAGTTATGTAACGAATAGGAGCTATAGTTAATGTAACGAATAGGAGCTATAGTTATGTAACGAATAGGAGCTATAGTTATGTAACGAATAGGAGCTATAGTTATGTAACGAATAGGAACTATAGTTAATGTAACGAGTAGGAGCTATAGTTATGTAATGAATAGGAGCTATAGTTAATGTAACGAATAGGAGCTATAGTTATGTAACGAATAGGAGCTATAGTTATGTAACGAATAGGAGCTATAGTTATGTAACGAATAGGAGCTATAGTTAATGTAACGAATAGGAGCTATAGTTAATGTAACGAATAGGAGCTATAGTTAATGTAACGAATAGGAGCTATAGTTATGTAACGAATAGGAGCTATAGTTATGTAACGAATGGGAGCTATAGTTATGTAACGAATAGGAGCTATAGTTATGTAACGAATAGGAGCTACAGTTATGTAACGAATAGGAGCTATAGTTATGTAACGAATAGGAGCTATAGTTATGTAACGAATAGGAGCTATAGTTATGTAATGAATAGGAGCTATAGTTATGTAAAGAATAGGAGCTATAGTTATGTAACGAATAGGAGCTATAGTTATGTAACGAATAGGAGCTATAGTTATGTAACGAATAGGAGCTATAGTTATGTAACGAATAGGAGCTATAGTTATGTAACGAATAGGAGCTAGTGTTATGTAACGAATAGGAGCTATAGTTATGTAACGAATAGGAGCTATAGTTATGTAATGAATAGGAGCTATAGTTATGTAACGAATAGGAGCTATAGTTAATGGAACGAATAGGAGCTATAGTTAATGTAACGAATAGGAGCTATAGTTATGTAATGAATAGGAGCTATAGTTATGTAACGAATAGGAGCTAAAGTTATGTAACGAATAGGAGCTATAGTTATGTAACAAATAGGAGCTATAGTTAAGTAACGAATAGGAGCTATAGTTATGTAACGAATAGGAGCTATAGTTATGTAACGAATAGGAGCTATAGTTATGTAATGAATAGGAGCTATAGTTATGTAACGAATAGGAGCTATAGTTATGTAACGAATAGGAGCTATAGTTATGTAACGAATAGGAGCTATAGTTATGTAACGAATAGGAGCTAGTGTTATGTAACGAATAGGATCTATAGTTATGTAACGAATAGGAGATATAGTTATGTAACGAATAGGAGCTATAGTTGTGTAACGAATAGGAGCTATAGTTGTGTAATGAAGAGGAGCTATAGTTGTGTAACGAATAGGAGCTATAGTTATGTAACGAATAGGAGCTATAGTTAATGTAACGAATAGGAGCTATAGTTACGTAACGAATAGGAGCTATAGTTAATGTAACGAATAGGAGCTATAGTTATGTAACGAATAGGAGCTATAGTTATGTAACGAATAGTAGCTATAGTTATGTAACGAATAGGAACTATAGTTAATGTAACGAGTAGGAGCTATAGTTATGTAATGAATAGGAGCTATTGTTAATGTAACGAATAGGAGCTATAGTTATGTAACGAATAGGAGCTATAGTTATGTAACGAATAGGAGCTTTAGTTAATGTAACGAATAGGAGCTATAGTTAATGTAACGAATAGGAGCTATAGTTAATGTAACAAATAGGAGCTATAGTTAATGTAACGAATAGGAGCTATAGTTATGTAACGAATAGGAGCTATAGTTATGTAACGAATAGGAGCTATAGTTATGTAACGAATAGGAGCTATAGTTATGTAACGAATAGGAGCTACAGTTATGTAACGAATAGGAGCTATAGTTATGTAACGAATAGGAGCTATAGTTATGTAACGAATTGGAGCTATAGTTATGTAACGAATAGGAGCTATAGTTATGTAACGAATAGGAGCTATAGTTATGTAACGAATAGGAGCTATAGTTATGTAACGAATAGGAGCTATAGTTATGTAACGAATAGGAGCTATAGTTATGTAACGAATCGGAGCTATAGTTATGTAACGAATAGGAGCTATAGTTATGTAACGAATAGGAGCTAGTGTTATGTAACGAATAGGATCTATAGTTATGTAACGAATAGGAGATATAGTTATGTAACGAATAGGAGCTATAGTTGTGTAACGAAGAGGAGCTATAGTTGTGTAACGAATAGGAGCTATAGTTATGTAACGAATAGGAGCTATAGTTATGTAATGAATAGGAGCTATAGTTAGGTAACGAATAGGAGCTATAGTTATGTAACGAATAGGAGCTATAGTTATGTAACGAATAGGAGCTATAGTTATGTAACGAATAGGAGCTATAGTTATGTAACGAATAGGAGCTATAGTTATGTAACGAATAGGAGCTATAGTTATGTAACGAATAGGAGCTATAGTTATGTAACGAATAGGAGCTATAGTTATGTGACGAATAGGAGCTACAGTTATGTAACGAATAGGAGCTATAGTTAATGTAACGAATAGGAGCTATAGTTATGTAACGAATAGGAGCTATAGTTATGTAACGAATAGTAGCTATAGTTATGTAACGAATAGGAACTATAGTTAATGTAACGAGTAGGAGCTATAGTTATGTAATGAATAGGAGCTATAGTTAATGTAACGAATAGGAGCTATAGTTATGTAACGAATAGGAGCTATAGTTATGTAACGAATAGGAGCTATAGTTATGTAACGAATAGGAGCTATAGTTAATGTAACGAATAGGAGCTATAGTTAATGTAACGAATAGGAGCTATAGTTAATGTAACGAATAGGAGCTATAGTTATGTAACGAATAGGAGCTATAGTTATGTAACGAATGGGAGCTATAGTTATGTAACGAATAGGAGCTATAGTTATGTAACGAATAGGAGCTACAGTTATGTAACGAATAGGAGCTATAGTTATGTAACGAATAGGAGCTATAGTTATGTAACGAATAGGAGCTATAGTTATGTAATGAATAGGAGCTATAGTTATGTAAAGAATAGGAGCTATAGTTATGTAACGAATAGGAGCTATAGTTATGTAACGAATAGGAGCTATAGTTATGTAACGAATAGGAGCTATAGTTATGTAACGAATAGGAGCTATAGTTATGTAACGAATAGGAGCTAGTGTTATGTAATGAATAGGAGCTATAGTTATGTAACGAATAGGAGCTATAGTTATGTAATGAATAGGAGCTATAGTTATGTAACGAATAGGAGCTATAGTTATGTAACGAATAGGAGCTATAGTTATGTAACGAATAGGAGCTATAGTTATGTAACGAATAGGAGCTATAGTTATGTAACGAATAGGAGCTATAGTTAATGTAACGAATAGGAGCTATAGTTACGTAACGAATAGGAGCTATAGTTAATGTAACGAATAGGAGCTATAGTTATGTAACGAATCGGAGCTGTAGTTATGTAACGAATAGGAGCTATAGTTATGTAACGAATAGGAGCTATAGTTGTGTAACGAATAGGAGCTATATTTATGTAACGAATAGGAGCTATGGTTATGTAACGAATAGGAGCTATAGTTATGTAACGAATAGGAGCTATAGTTATGTAACGAATAGGAGCTATAGTTAATGTAACGAATAGGAGCTATAGTTACGTAACGAATAGGAGCTATAGTTAATGTAACGAATAGGAGCTATAGTTATGTAACGAATAGTAGCTATAGTTATGTAACGAATAGGAACTATAGTTAATGTAACGAGTAGGAGCTATAGTTATGTAATGAATAGGAGCTATAGTTAATGTAACGAATAGGAGCTATAGTTATGTAACGAATAGGAGCTATAGTTATGTAACGAATAGGAGCTATAGTTATGTAACGAATAGGAGCTATAGTTAATGTAACGAATAGGAGCTATAGTTAATGTAACGAATAGGAGCTATAGTTAATGTAACGAATAGGAGCTATAGTTATGTAACGAATAGGAGCTATAGTTATGTAACGAATGGGAGCTATAGTTATGTAACGAATAGGAGCTATAGTTATGTAACGAATAGGAGCTACAGTTATGTAACGAATAGGAGCTATAGTTATGTAACGAATAGGAGCTATAGTTATGTAACGAATAGGAGCTATAGTTATGTAATGAATAGGAGCTATAGTTATGTAAAGAATAGGAGCTATAGTTATGTAACGAATAGGAGCTATAGTTATGTAACGAATAGGAGCTATAGTTATGTAACGAATAGGAGCTATAGTTATGTAACGAATAGGAGCTATAGTTATGTAACGAATAGGAGCTAGTGTTATGTAACGAATAGGAGCTATAGTTATGTAACGAATAGGAGCTATAGTTATGTAATGAATAGGAGCTATAGTTATGTAACGAATAGGAGCTATAGTTATGTAACGAATAGGAGCTATAGTTATGTAACGAATAGGAGCTATAGTTATGTAACGAATAGGAGCTATAGTTATGTAACGAATAGGAGCTATAGTTAATGTAACGAATAGGAGCTATAGTTACGTAACGAATAGGAGCTATAGTTAATGTAACGAATAGGAGCTATAGTTATGTAACGAATCGGAGCTGTAGTTATGTAACGAATAGGAGCTATAGTTATGTAACGAATAGGAGCTATAGTTGTGTAACGAATAGGAGCTATATTTATGTAACGAATAGGAGCTATGGTTATGTAACGAATAGGAGCTATAGTTATGTAACGAATAGGAGCTATAGTTATGTAACGAATAGGAGCTATAGTTAATGTAACGAATAGGAGCTATAGTTACGTAACGAATAGGAGCTATAGTTAATGTAACGAATAGGAGCTATAGTTATGTAACGAATCGGAGATATAGTTGTGTAACGAATAGGAGCTATAGTTGTGTAATGAAGAGGAGCTATAGTTGTGTAACGAATAGGAGCTATAGTTATGTAACGAATAGGAGCTATAGTTATGTAATGAATAGGAGCTATAGTTAGGTAACGAATAGGAGCTATAGTTATGTAACGAATAGGAGCTATAGTTATGTAACGAATAGGAGCTATAGTTATGTAACGAATAGGAGCTATAGTTATGTAACGAATAGGAGCTATAGTTATGTAACGAATAGGAGCTATAGTTATGTAACGAATAGGAGCTATAGTTATGTAACGGATAGGAGCTATAGTTGTGTAACGAATAGGAGCTATAGTTGTGTAACGAATAGGAGCTATAGTTATGTAACGAATAGGAGCTATAGTTATGTAACGAATAGGAGCTATAGTTATGTAACGAATAGGAGCTATAGTTATGTAACGAATAGGAGCTATAGTTGTGTAACGAATAGGAGCTATAGTTATGTAACGAATAGGAGCTATAGTTATGTAACGAATAGGAGCTATAGTTATGTAACGAATAGGAGCTATAGTTAATGTAACGAATAGGAGCTATAGTTAATGTAACGAATAGGAGCTATAGTTATGTAATGAATAGGAGCTATAGTTATGTAATGAATAGGAGCTATAGTTATGTAACGAATAGGAGCTATAGTTATGTAACGAATAGGAGCTATAGTTATGTAACGAATAGGAGCTATAGTTATGTAACGAATAGGAGCTATAGTTATGTAACGAATAGGAGCTATAGTTATGTAACGAATAGGAGCTATAGTTATGTAACGAATAGGAGCTATAGTTATGTAACGAATAGGAGCTATAGTTGTGTAACGAATAGGAGCTATAGTTGTGTAACGAATAGGAGCTATAGTTATGTAACGAATAGGAGCTATAGTTATGTAACGAATAGGAGCTATAGTTATGTAACGAATAGGAGCTATAGTTGTGTAACGAATAGGAGCTATAGTTGTGTAACGAATAGGAGCTATAGTTATGTAACGAATAGGAGCTATAGTTATGTAATGAATAGGAGCTAAAGTTATGTAACGAATAGGAGCTATAGTTATGTAACGAATAGGAGCTATAGTTATGTAACGAATAGGAGCTATAGTTATGTAACGAATAGGAGCTATAGTTATGTAACGAATAGGAGCTATAGTTATGTAACGAATAGGAGCTATAGTTATGTAACGAATAGGAGCTAGTGTATCTTGAATTTGTTCTGGATTTGGGGACTGTGAAAAGACCCCTGGTGGCATGTCTGGTGGGGTAAATGTGTGTGACAGAGCTGTGTGTAAGTTGACTATGACAAGAGAGACTGGCATGCATAGTATTTATATCATCCCTCTGATTACAATGAAGAGCAAGACGTGCCGCTCTGTTCTGGGCCAGCTTCGGCTTAACTAGGTCTTTCCTTGCAGCACTCGACCACAAGACTGGACAATAATCAAGATAAGACAAAACTAGAGCCTGCAGGACTTGCTTTTTTGAGTGTGGTGTTAAAAAAGCAGAGAATCACTTTATTATGAACAAACCTCCCCCCTTTACAACCATTGCATCTATATTGTGGCAGGAAGAGGTGAGGGGAGGTATCTTGCAGGCCGCTGGCTCCCCTCCCTTTGCCTTATATGGACGTCCTGCCCCAACGAGGTGAGACTGCTGTTCGTTAAGCCAGGGAGTGCTTGGGGATAAAGGAGGAAGCAGCCTGCGAAAATGGGCAGAGTAGGAGAGAGTCAAGTGTGTTATGAAGAGTGGGAGAAGAGAGAGCAATATCTGTGAGATTAGCCGTTGTGACCTGGACTGTCGGAGTAACCCTCTTGTGTACCGGAACGGGTTGACTGAGGACCCGAGTGTGAGGAGTACCCCTGGAGAACGGAACGGACAATGAGAACGGCTTGTGGACTGTGTGGTGATTGGTGAATTCCCCCTTCTTTCCCTGTGTACCAAAATCCCTAAAACTCCCCATTTGCATTCCATTTGTGCTAGTGGTGCATGTTCTGTTGTTGAACTTGGTGACATGGAAACCCTACGCCATTGAGCCGGCTACAATATGTTCTGACAAAGACCGTTTACAATCTAAGGTAACACCAAGTCATTTAGTCTTCTCAACCTGTTCAACAGCCACGCCATTCATTACCAGATTCAGCGGAGGTCTAGAACTTAGGAAATGATTTGTACCAAATACAATGCTCTTAGATTTAGATGTTCAGGACAAATGTAATACTGGTCAACCATTCCAAAACAGACTGCAACTCTTTAAAGGTTCCAGGGACTTTATTAGCTGTGGTTCTGATGTGTATGTGGTTGAATCAGCAGGATACATGGACACACATACTTGTTTAATGCCAGTGGCAACTCATTGGTAAAAAATAGAAAAGCAAAGGGCCTAGAGCTGCCCTGCGGTCCACAACACTTTACGTGTTTGACATTGGAGAAGCTTCCATTAAATAAAACCCTTTGAGTTTTATTAGATGTCTCTGAATCCACAATATGGCAGAGGTTGAAAAGCATTTTCAACAACAGGTCGTGGTCAATAATATCAAGGGCTGCACTGAAATCTAACAACACAGCTCCCGCAATCTCATCATCAATTTCTTTCAACCAATCATCAGTCATTTGTCAGTGCAGTACATGTTGAGTGCCTTTCTCTATAAGCATACTGAGTCTGTTCATTTGTTTCCAGAGAAATAGCATTGTATTTGGTCAAACAATTTTTCCCCCAACATTTTGCTAAGAGCTGGCGGCAAGATGATAGGTCTGCTGTTAGAACAAGTAAATGCTGTTATTTCAGCCACACCCGTTGCTGACAGGTGTATAGAATCGGGTACACAGTCATGCCATCTCAGACTAACATTGGCAGTAGAATGACCTTAAGAGCTCAGTGACTTTCAACGTTGCACCGTCATAGGATGCCACCTTTCCAACAAGTCAGTTTGGCAAATTTCTGCCCTGCTAGAGCTTCCCTGGTCAACTGTAAGTGCTGTTATTGTGACGTGGAAACGTCTTGGAGCAACAACGGCTCTGCCACGAAGTGGTAGGCCAGACAAGCTCACAGAACGGGACCGCCGAATGCTGAAGCGTCTAGGGCAACAACAAAAAATTCCCTGTTCTTAGTTGCAACACTCACTACTGGGTTCCAAACTGCCTCTGGAAGCAACATCAGCACAAGAGCTGTTCGTCGGGAGCTTCATGAAATGGGTTTCCATGGCCAAGCAGTCGCACACAAGCCTAAGATCATGCGCAATGTCAAGCACCGGCTGGAGTGGTGTAAAGCTCGCCGCCATTGGACTCCGGAGCAGTGGAAACACGTTCTCTGGGGTGATGAATCATGCTTCACCATCTGGCAGTCCGAGGGACTAATCTGGGTTTGGCGGTTGCCTGGAGAATGCTACCTGCCCGAATGCATAGAGCCAACTGTAAAGCTTGGTGGAGGAATAATAATCACTGTTTTTCATGGTTTGGGCTAGGCCCCTTCGTTCCAGTGATGGGAAATCTTAACGCTACAGCATACAATGACATTCTGGACGATTCTGTGCTTCCAGTTTTGTGGAAACAGTTTGGGGAAGGCCCTTTCCTGTTTCAGCATGACAATGCCCCCATGCACAAAGCGAGGTCCATACAGAAATGGGTTGTTGAGATCGATGTGGAAGAATTGACTGGCCTGCACAGAGCCCTGACCTCAACTCCATCAAACACCTTTGGGATGAATTGGAACACCGACCTAATCGCCCAACATCAGTGCTCGACCTCCCTAATGCTCTTGTGGCTGAATGGAAGCAAGTCCCCGCAGAAATCTTCCAACATCTAGTGAAAAGCCTTCCCAAAAGAGTGGAGACTGTTATAGCAGCCAATGTGGGTGGGGGGGGGGGCAACTCCATATTAATGCCCAAGATTTTGGAATGAGTTGTTCGACAGCCAGATGTTCACATACCTTCGGTCATGTAGTGTATGTTTGACCATTCTATTTATGTATACACATTCCATATTATTATAAAGCATATTCTTGCCTTATGCATATTGTATATTTATAAGGATATAAAACAAATTATTCTATTCAATATTAGGGAGGAACCTTTCACGGGACAGTTTCCCGGACTCAGATTAGTAGGTTTAGTCCTGGATTAAAAAGCATGCTCAATGGAGATTCTCCACTGAAAAAGAGCTGTTAAATCCAGGATTAGGTTTAAATCTGGGTACGGGAAACTTCAAGTTTAGGGAGTCAGCTCTCCAGTTTATGCATATTGTATATTATGTAATTATTGTTATTGAGGATGTATTGTGCATTCTTAATTATACCTTTATTATTTCCCTGTTAAAGAAACCATTCTACATACTTATTCTGGTTGCTCTTGGATTAAAGAGTTAACAGTGACTCAGCGGCTTGCGTCGTCTTTCTAGCAGAAGACACTGCACCCCCCCCACAAAAAAAGTTTAGAAGGCTAGTATAATACTGTTCAATCATTTCTCTGTCAATAACTTGCTCTGCAAAGAAAATCATGCAAATGATTACTTAATCATTTTCACTTATATTACTAAATTCTGTGCACATCTTCAAATACCCCGCCGCATTAAAAATTCTGCTTGTATTCACAATAATTTAGGACATTAATTACTGTTGTCTGCGGCATTATCAGTTAATTACCAGACTTTGGATGGGATGATAACCAATTATAATTGATACCTAATTATTGAACCGTAAGATTGTTCAATATTAATGTGTCTCGTGGGAAGTCTGGTATAATTACCTTCTTCATTATAATGTCTTACACGTGATGAAATTGAAAGCCAGGCAGCATTCTCATAACATATGCTACATCAGTATCCTGTGTACTGATCTGTATACCCTACTAAAGTTTCAGTAGAGGTCTACACGTAGCCGCCGATTAGAGAGGGGCATAAATCAAGTATTTCCTTGGGCTGGTGTGGATCCTACGGGATTAAGGAGGAACTCTGTAACAGTCCTGGATTAAAGTACTATTTAAAATGCTTTAAGCATTTGCTTTTGCCTGCCTGCAGGGCTAGGTGGGTGGAGTTTGCACTTTCGAGACTTTTCTATCTGTTCCATTGCAACTGGCAAGCTCAGTCAAGCACAACTAACATATTTGAAATCATTTCAAGTAGTATCTGAACCCAGGTCTGCTCTGCTGTGGCTATTTCAACTAGAAGGTGTGGGGCCTAGTGTGGTTGATTTGTGGTATGGCAATTTATTTAACAGTTAGTGAATTTACAATGATAAAATAAAGAAATACACTATAAAAACACGACTTGTTTGTTTCTTTAGGATTCATGAACACAGTCACCAAAGCAAGAAATCTTCAAAGTATGCCTTTAAGAAACACTGAGAAAAAGATGAGGCAAGTTTCTAAATATCTACACCGGTTAATTTGTTCCTTCATATGCCTTTTCCTTGCAGCTCCTCTGTGGGGCCCTCTACAGTTCCCGCACAGGCCCTTCCTCACAGCTCCACTGTGGGACCCTCTACAGCTCCACACCCACCCACATTGTAATTCATTATGGGTGATATTTCATAGAAATCTGGAAACACTGGACTTTCCTTATTAACTTTTTTGTATTCATAGTTTGCGTCCCAAATGCCCCCTTTTCCCTATAGTGCACTTGACCAGAGCGCTATGGCCCCTAGTCAGAAATAGTGCCCTATGAATAGCAGTGGTGGAAAAAGTACCCAACTGTCATACTTGAGTAAAAATAAAGATACCTTAACATAAAATGACTCAAGTAAAGGTCACCCAGTAAAATTCTACTTGAGTAAAAGTACTTGGTTTTGAAATATACTTAAGTATCCAATTTCAAATTCCTTATATTAAGCAAACCAGATGGCACCATGTTCTTGTTTTT
This sequence comes from Salvelinus fontinalis, assembly GCF_029448725.1. Taxonomy (NCBI): domain Eukaryota; kingdom Metazoa; phylum Chordata; class Actinopteri; order Salmoniformes; family Salmonidae; genus Salvelinus; species Salvelinus fontinalis. Next base: position 36,783,842 of record NC_074685.1, read on the forward strand.
TAAATTTAAGGATAGCCAGGGGCACACTCCAACACTCAAACATAATTTACAAACAAAGCATTTGTTTTTAGTGAGTCCGCCAGATCAGAGGCTGTAGGGATGACCAGGGATGTTCGGTTGATAAGTGCGTGAAATTGACTAGTTTCTGTTACGAACGATGAGGAAAAATGTGAGGAGTCAGGCGCAGAGAGCAAAGATATGGGGGAAAAAAACACTCTTTAATGTTCAACCAGAAGAACAACTGGTAACGTCAAAACATTGGCGTAAAATTCACTCGAATACAGTAAACACTGGAAAAAATAAATCCAGACAGTGGAAAACCCCAATAATACGAACAACCTCATACAAAACAGAAAGAAAAGCCCGCACAAACAGGAGCGGGCTAAACAAACTTAAATAACACCACCCTAACAACCAAACAATGAACAGGTGAAAACAATTAGACAAAACCAAACGAAAAGGAAAAAGGGATCGGTGGCAGCTAGTAGACCGGCGACGACGACCGCCGAGCGCCACTCGAACAGGAAGGGGAGCCACCTTCGGTAATGCTCGTTACAGTTTCCTGTCCGGCTAAGCATTCAAAATGAAACAAGTACTTTTGGGTGGCAAGGAAAATGTATGGAGTACAAAGTACAATATGTTCTTAAGGAATGTAGTGAAGTAAAAGTAGTCAAAAATATAAATAGTAAAGTACAGATACCCCAAAAAACAACTTAAGTAGTAATTTCAAGTATTTTTACTCAAGTACTTTACACCACTGATGAATAGGGACGCATCCATAATGTTTCCATTGTGGCTATGATTTATGCATACCTATAAAGCCTTAGTATTTTCCTTTTGTTAACTAGCTTACGCAGGGGTGAGATGGAGGGAGAGAGAGGGCGAGAGAGGGAGTGTATGTTTCCAAATGTGTGAATATTATAAGGTTATTTGTTAGATTAACTGATTAACATTAGAAATGGCATATTCCTGAGACACCTGCACCTGTCACTATATGTATAGTATATTTGCAGTGAATGAATGTGTATACTTAGCCTTGTGTTTTTCATCAAAATAATGACGTGCGATCAACAAAAATGAGGAACAAACATTTGAAATACTTTCAATAGCAAAACGTTGAATATATATTAATATATATGATGATATATGATAAAAATTTTGATTCTACACACTGTTGGCATTACAACCTTTTCTAAACTACAAGTAAATTCACTTTCAACTAATGCTACAGAACACTTATAAAAAGGCATGCATAGTCCTACTCTCGGATACACGTGGATCTTTCAAACTCTCCTTTCAACAATCTGCTGAGGTGTATTCAACTTGCACATAGATCTCTTTCATCTCCCTTCAAAAGTTACCTCAAGTTCAATCTGTAATTTGTGTTCTAGATATAAGAAACTGTTCTGTAAGGTGGCGTGAAGGGGTTACAGAGATGATGAGGATGCTGATTCCTTATAGGATCATCAGCATAACAAACATGAGTCCTTCATTTCCAGAATATGTTCTAAAAAGCTCTGTTGACGTCTTGAGACCCCACGAGAGTTGGTCTTACTTAACTCTTGGAGACGTTCTGTGGGGGATACTAAGCAAGCATTTCCAAGCATCTCCCCAGCCTGAAAGAGACACATAAGCTGTTTCTTTCTTCTCAATCCCTTTTTGAGTTGATAGCTTCCAAGAGTCTTCCCACTGTTGTGCGAATCCTTGTGTGCCACCAACACTAATGGTTTCCTCCGGCTTGTCTCTCCTTCTCACCCTCTTGGGTGGTTGCTCGAGGGTCATACACCTAAGTCAATCTGAATGAATCCTGCAAAAAAAGAAAAGTAAAATCACTAAAACAAGGATTAGGCTTTTTCAACATTTTGGTTACTGTTTACATGAAGTTGCTATTTTGCCTGTTGACTGCACAGTAGCTGTACACTAGTAACAAATTTGGATGAACATGTTACATAGAAAATACTTGCATTTCACTGTCGATACGAATGGTTCAAAAGAAACATCTGTGGTGAACCCGAGAAGAACAAGGTGCCAGAAAGAGTCTCCAACCTACAGTAACAGTTCCTGTTCTTATTTACAACAGGGCTGGGCAGGAGAAAAGAGTTGGAGCTACAAATCGATTGTTTGAATCTCCTACAAAAGGGAAAGAAAGCAAATCAGAAGCACAATTAAAGACTTTGGGGTAACTCCTGTGCCGAACAGGAAGCCTCTATATAGATTGCCGGAGGACAGAGAAGTTGATGAGAATTGGTGTTTTCATAGAAGACAGCTGTGAATGGAAATCAATGCTAATAAAGAACCTGTTCAGTGTTTGAGCTGGGCCTTGGAAGAGCACAAAGAGAAGGAATACCTTCAGGGGGATGGATTGAACAACTAGACTAGCAGTAGATTTGTAAATAAACATTAAGTGCTTTCTTCCATTTTGAATCACTTCAGTATTCCATAAAACCATATGAAGAGACGACAAGCTATAGGTAATCATCCACCTTAATCAGTGGCGACCCGTCATTCAGGGCAGGTGCGGTTTGAGCCCCAAATGTTTAGCAAAAAAAAGATAAAATATGGAGTGTAGGGGTTGGTAATGTTCTCTAATTGCACCGTGATTGGCTCAGTGTTCTGTCACTCATGAGGACACTAGGTCACTGCAAAATCTACGGGGAGAACTCGAAAATGTAAGCCCCTTAGGTGTTGCCATTGAGTTAAATTTGAAGTGCCCATCCAAGAAGGCTAAAGGTCATTGGCCACAGATAAAATTATGTCAAATCACATTATATCTACCATAGCTTTGATTGGAATGATCAGATCATGTCAACATCATACATAGCAAGCGAGCAGTCATCGTCATGAATTAAGTCGACTATCTACTGGCAAATCCTTTTCAATCCTTGCCATGTGAAGATAAATTATAGATAAAACATATCGGTGCTCATCGGCCATTGGACATGAACATTACACAACAAGTTGGAAATAGCAAATTCAACAATGAGTGGTTTGAAAGGAATCAGTGGCTAACTGTAACCATTGCAAAGCCATCACTAGCATGCTATTCATTGGAGTGGATGTGTGGTCCAAGTCTGGGTTTAAGGTTCTCTTTCCCATGCCAAATATTTTCAGTCTCCTGAGGGGGGTGAAGGTTTTGTCGTGCCCTCTTCACGACTGTCTTGGTATGTTTGGACCATGATAGTTCGATGCTGATGTGGACACCTAGGAACTTGAAACTCTTAACCCTCCCCACTACAGCCCCATCAATGTTAATGGGGGCCTGTTCGGCCCGCCTTTTCCTGTAGTCCACTATCAGCTCCTTTGTCTTGCTCAAACTGAGGGAGAGGTTGATGTCCTGGCACCACACTGACAGTTCTCTGACCTCCTCCCTGTAGGCCATCTCATCGTTGTCGGTGATCAGGCCTACCACTGTTGTGTCGTCAGCAAACTTAATGATAGTGTTGGAGTCATGTTTGGCCATGCAGTCGTGGGTGAACAGGGAGTACAGGAGGGGACTAAGTACACACCCCTGAGGGGCACCAGTGTTGAGGATCAGCGTGGCAGATGTTTTGGTGCCTACTCTTACCACCTGGGAGCAGCCCGTCAGGAAGTCCAGGATCCAGTTGCAGAGGGAGGTGTTTAGTCCCAGAGTCCTTAGCTTAGTGATGAGCTTCCTGGGCACTATAGTGTTGAACGCTGAGCTGTAGTCAATGAACAGCATTTTCACATAGGTGTTCCTTTGTCCTGGTGGAAAAGGGCAGTGTGGAGTGCGATTGAGATTGCGTCATCTGTTGATATGTTGGGGCGACATGCGAATTGGAGTGGGTCTAGGGTGTCCCAGATGATGCTGTTGATGTAAGCCATGACCAGCCTTTCAAAGCACTTCATGGCTACCTACGTGAGTGCTACGGGGCGGTAATCATTTAGGCAGGTTACCTTTGCTTCCTTGGGCACAGGGACTATGGTGGTCTGCTTGAAACAGACTCGGTCAGGGAGAGGTTGAAAATTTCAGTGAAGACACTTGAAAGTTGGTCCGCTTATGCTTTGAGTACACTTCCTGGTAATCCGTCTGGCCCAGTGGCTTTGTGAATGTTGACCTGTTTAAAGGTTTTGTTCACAACGAATACCAAGCTCATTATCATACCGTCATCCAGAACACCTGGTGCTCTCGTGCATGCTTCAGTGTTGCTTGCCTCGAAGCGAGCATAAAAGGCATTTAGCTCATCTGGTAGGATCGCATCACTGGGCAGCTCGCATCCAGGTTTCCCTTGGTAGTCCATAATAGTTTTCAAGCCCTGTCACATCCGTTGAGCATCAGAGTCGGTGTAGTAGGATTCAATCTTAATCCTGTATTGACTCTTCGCTTGTTTGATGGTTCGTCAGAGCATAGCGAGCTCTAGCCTTTAGCTCGATGCAATCCCGTTGCACACGGCAACAGCAAAAGGTATCGTGCGGGAGCGCTTCCATTTATTCAGCCGGGTGGGTATCCCGCGGGAAATCCTGACAGACCAGGGCACCGCATTCATGTGTTGTGTAATGAAAGATGTCTGCAATCTTTTACGAATCAAACAGGTGAGGACCAGCGTGTTCCATCCACAAATGGAAGAGCTAGTCGAACGCTTCAATAAGACCCTAAAGCAGATGCTGAAGGTCATTGAGAGAGACAGGAGGAACTGGGACCAGCTGGTGCCGCACCTGATGCTCTTGGTATGCAAGGTACCCCAAGCATCCACTGTGTTCTCCCCCTTTGAGCTCCTGTACGGCCATCAGCCCCGCGGACTGCTGGACCTAGCAAATAATGTCTGGAAGGACAAAATGACCGCTCTTCGCAGAATTGTGGAACACGTGGAGGACATGAGGGATAGGATGAAGGTAATTTGGCCAGTGGTGAAGGAGCATATGATCTAGGCGCAATGCACCCAGGACCCCGTATACAACTGGGGGGGCCCAACCATGAGAGTTCCACCCGGGTGAGAAGGTCTTGGTGCTGATCCCCACAACAGAGAGCAAATTCCTGGCTACGTGGCATGGATTACACCACATCGTCGAGCGGTTAGGTGACGTCAATGATAAGGTCCACCAACCGGGGCATAGAAAACCCCTCCAGCTTTACCATGTGAACCTACTGAAGAAAGGGCATGCACGAGAGGAGCAGTGCGCAACGTGGACCAGGCCACAGCAGAACCCACTCTCCATCAAAGTTTCCATGGGGGAAGAGCTCAGCCCTACCCAACGACAAGCACTCCGAGTGTTGGTCCAGCAGAATATGGCTGTGTTCTCCAAGGGGTCGGGGCGCACAGATCTCATGGAACATCATGTCCACACAGGTCTGGGAGAAAAAGTGTGAAAACGGCCATACCGGATACCAGAAACTCAGAGGGCGGCGGGCCAGCGGGAAGTGACGACAATGCTAGAGATGGGGCTACTGGAGGAGTCCCACAGTGAGGTGTCTAGCCCTATAGTCTGGTACCAAAACCAGACGGAACCGTCTGCTTCTGCAACGACTTTCGGGGCCTGAACGAGGTCAGTAAATTCGATGCCTACCCCAGGTGGAAGGCAAGATACGTCAGCACCCTGGACCTGATGAAGGGAGAAGACAGCCTTCTTCACCCCGGGGAGGGGGGGGGGGGGGTATAACACTACCGGGTTTTGTCTTTCGGGCTCCACGGGGCCCCAGCGATCTTCCAGCGACTCATGGACCATGTCCTGCACACGTTGAGTACGCTGTTGCTCATTCGTGTCATGACTTTACTTTCATTAATCTGAAGACTGTTATTTACCTAATCAACTAACTATGTTTAATTGTTACCCGATTAAATGAATCATGTAACAATTAACTAATTCAGATTTGGGGCACCACGAGAGCGGTTATTTAACTTCTTCTGGCTGCAAGCCCGAGGCCGCCCACAATATGACAACAGCCACCTCAAGTGCAGGGCGTGAAATTCAAAATATATATTTTTTAAATATTTAACTTTCACACATTAACAAGTCCAATACAGCATATGAAAGGTACACATCTTGTGAATCCAGCCAACATGTCCGATTTTTAAAAATATTTTACAGGGAAGACACAATATGTAAATCTATTAGCTGACCACGTTAGCAAAAGACACCACTTTTTTTACTCCAACAGTTTTTTACTCCATCAGTAGCTATCACAAATTCGACCAAATAAAGATATAAATAGCCACTAACCAAGAAACAACTTCATCAGATGACAGTCTGATAACATATTTATTGTATAGCATATGTTTTGTTAGAAAAATGTGCATATTTCAGGTATAAATCATAGTTTACATTGCAGCTACAGTCAGAAATTGCACCGAAAGCAGCCATAAAACTTACAGACGCAACGTCAAATACCAAATTACTCATCATAAAACATTTCTGAAAAATACATAGTGTACAGCAAATGAAAGACAGGCATCTTGTGATTCCAGCCAATATTTCCGATTTATTAAGTGTTTTACAGCGGGAAAAAAAAGTCGCGTTATATTAGCTTAGCACAATAGCCAGAAACACTTGGGAGCCGGCAACTACGACAGATATATGAAATAACATCATAAAATGGGTCTTACTTTTGCTGATCTTTCATCAGAATGTTGGACAAGGTGTCCTTTGTCCAGAACAGTCGTTGTTTGGATTCAGAACGGACACTTTCCCTCTTCATTTAGCAAGCCCGCTATCCGGGTGGCACGACACTCTCCATGTCAACAAACGGAAGAGAACGGAACACGGCAAAACTCCCAAAAAAATTTCAATAATCTGATGAAACTATATTGAAAAAACATACTTTACGATGATATGGTGACATGTATCAAATAAAATCAAAGCCGGAGATTGTAGTCGCCTATAACGGCAGCTAAACAAAAGGCAATCCCACTGTCCAGCTCGCGCTCTTCAGAGTACCCGAAAATGGGTGACACGTCATTCCAAGATGATGTGTTCCATCTCAGACCAAGATATTCACTTAATTTCTTCTCTCACAGCCTCTTGACACCCAGAGGAAGGTGTATGACGTGCATGTATACTAATAGGTATTGTGCCCATTTATAGGCAGGAAGAAGAACAGAGCATCGATTTCAGACTTTCCACTTCCTGGTCAGGAAATGTGCTGCAGAATGAGTTCTGTTTCACTCAGAGATATAATTCAAACGGTTTTAGAAACTAGAGAGTGTTTTCTATCCAATATTAATAATAATATGCATATTGTACGAGCAAGAATTGAGTACGAGGCCGTTTGAAATGGACACCTTTTATCTGGCTACTCAATACTGCCCCTTGCAGCCCAAACAGGTTAACAAGTCCAATACAGCAAATGAAAGGTACACATCTTGTGAATCCAACCAACATGTCCGATTTTAAAATGTTTTACAGCGAAAACAGCACGTATATTTATGTTAGCTCACCACCAAATACAAAAAAGGACAGACATTTTTCACAGCACAGGTAGCATGCACAAAGCCAACCTAACTAACCAAGAACCAACCAAACTAAGCAACAAACAACTTCATCAGATGACAGTCTTATAATATGTTATTCAATAAATCTATGTTTTGTTCGAAAAATGCGCATATTTCAGGTATAAATCATATTTTACATTGCAGCTACAATCAGAAATTGCACCGAAAGCAGACAGAATAATTACAGACACCAACGCCAAATACCTAATTACTCATCATAAAACATTTCTGAAAAATACTTAGTGTACAGCAAATGAAAGACAGGCATCTTGTGATTCCAGCCAATATTTCCGATTTATTAAGTGTTTTACAGCGAAAACACAATATAGCGTTATATTATCTTACCACAATAGACAGAAACACAAGCCATTTCCCAGCAGCAAAAGTTAGCGATCGTAACAAACCAGCAAAATATATATAATTTTTGACTAACCTTGATATTCTTCATCAGACGACAGTCCTATAACATCACGTTATACATACACTTATGTTTTGTTCGAAAATGTGCATATTTAGAGCTGAAATCAGTGGTTATACATTGTGCTAACGTAGCTACTATTTCCCACAACGTCCAGATATTTTTCTGACACTTTTTCTGACACACATATTCTGACCAAATAGCTATTCATAAACATAACTAAAAAATACATGTTGTATAGGAAATGATAGATCCATTAGTTCTTAATGAAATCGCCGTGTTAGAATTCTAAAAATAACTTCATTACGACATCCAGCTTCGGTATAGCTAGAGTACCCAAGAGCTGGGTGCCGACGACTAGTTCACATGTACGACAGATATATGAAATAGCATCATAAAATGTTTCCTACTTTTACTGATCTTTCATCAGAATGTTGGACAAGGGGTCCTTTGTCAAGAAAAATCGTTGTTTGGATTTAGAACGTCCATTTTCCCTCTTGAATTAGCAAGCGCACTAGCCAAGTGGCACGAATCTCTCCATCGTCAACAAACTCAGAGAACGGAACACGGCAAAACTCCCCAAAAAATGTCAATAATCTGATTAAACTATATTGAAAAAACATACTTTACGATGATATTGTCACATGTATCAAAATAAAATCAAAGCCGGAGATATTAGTCGTCTATAACGACAGCTTATCAGAAGGCAAAACCAGGTTCCTTCACGCGCTCTCCAGAAAACAGGAAACTGGTGACACGTCATGCCGAGAGCTTTTATTCGACCCCAGATCAAGTTATACACTCCATTTCTTCTCTCACTGCCTGTCGACATCTAGTGGAAGACGTATGAAGTGCATCTATACTAATAAATATCAAGGACATTTATAGGCAGGGCCTAGAACAGAGCATCGATTTCAGATTTTCCACTTCCTATCAGGAAGTTTGCTGCAAAATGAGTTCTGTTTCTCACAGATATAATTCAAACGGTTTTAGAAACTAGAGAGTGTTTTCTATCCAATAGTAATAATAATATGCATATTGTACGAGCAAGAATTGAGTACGAGGCCGTTTGAAATGGGCACCTTTTATCCAGGCTACTCAACACTGCCCCTGCAGCCCAAAGAGGTTAACAAAAACACTTTCAATTGTTCAGATTTCATACACAACGTAGAGGATGGAAACTTCGTACATGTAGCGTGTATACTTCTCAAGTTACAGTATTTCCTTTCTAACATTTTTAATGATTTCACAAAATATCAACCAAACCGACATCAGTGTTCTTTTAGGTCACCTCTGCCCATTCTGCACATTCTATGTTAAAAATATTATTCCCGTATTCACTTGAAAACGTGTTAGATTTTCGGCGGGAAAATGTCTGCGTAGACGAAGGCACATTCCTTAGGTGAATTTGGAGAGGGAGATGCCTGAATGTTCTCTCCTTGATTTACAACAGGGCATGATCTGTCAACCCCCCACCAGTTCCCTTCTCCCCTCTCTGTGGGTGAGAGGGGGTCTGGTTAAAGTTATTTATTGCAAAGCTGATCTGACCTATTTGGATCGTTACAGGACAGTCATGACATTCGGATGATATAATGGTGCACAGTGACAGTTGGGAGTCCCATCTCTGTAGGCTACTGGCGGTGGTGGATCCGCTAAGGGATGCGGGGCTGTGTGCGAACCCCCAGTACCTGGGCTATCAAATCGAGAGTGGGAAACGTGAAGCCCCAAGAAGAAAAAAATTCTGCCTTTGGGGAATGGCCAGTCCCCCGAACCAAGAGGCAGGTGCAGTCGTTCCTGGGGTTAGCGGGCTATTACAGCTGATTTGTACCTAACTTTGCCGCAATGGCTTCTTCCCTCACATACCTGACTAAGGCGTGCCTGCCCCAGATAGTGCGATGGACCGAGGACACTGAGGTGGCATTCCAGGCCCTGAAGGACGCGCTGTTCGCACTCGGTACTCGTCACCCCGGACTTCTTAAGAAACCTCCTGGTCCAAACAGACAAGTCTGACACAGGGGTGGGGGCCGTCTTTTCCCAAGAGCAGGAAGGCGAGGAGAACCCCACCATGTATGTCAGCAGGAAGCACCTCCTGAGGGAGAAGAAGCACTTGATTGTCGAGAAGGAGTGCCTCAAGGTGAAGTGGGTGCTGGACACCCTCAAGTATTACCTCCCCTGGAGGAAGTTGACCCTGATCACCGACCATGCCCCCTTCGTTTGGATGGCAAGAGGTAAGGACACGAATGACTGCATCACCCACTGGTTCCTGTCCTTAAAGCAATTCTCTTTCTCTGTCATTCACAGGTCTGGCGCCTGGCACGGCAATGCGAATGCCCTGTACCCCGGGGGGTTGGTGATAGAGGGGAGGTACGTGCCGCAACGTTGGCTCCCTCTGCTGGGAGTACCCGGGTTACGCACCCTGACGCTGATGGCACCAATTAGGTGTAATTAGGGGAGAATGCCAACCAGCCGTGCAGGCCACATAAATGTAGCACCATGGCACACCACAGGAGTGGAAAAAGAGAGAGGGGAAACAAAGCTCCCAGAAGCACGGAGCCGAATATGAGAAGAAGGACCGAGCTAACCCTAAGTGATTTCGTTGTTACGTTTGTTTTTTGTTGCCTAGTAAAGTCGTGTTTTCTGACTAGAATCTCTCCGTCTATCTCTGTGTGCTCAACCCAACACCCCACGGTTTACTAAAGCCTCGGGGGAGCAATTATGATGCCTGACTGTATTTAGACATAGCATATTTAAAGTTTTTTTCATTAGAATTATACACTGTCTTTTTAGGCCTCATCAGTAGCCTATTGAATTGAATCTTGCTTATTGACTATATTTGACTATGTCCAGACTGTAATTTACAGTAGACCTAGCCCCTATGTCAGTGTGAGTGCTATAGCCTATGTTTAACAATGTATTTCCATATTTAATTAAGAAATGCATTTAGTATAATGTGGACTGCAAACATGTTCGACACATTTTACAAATATATGGCAGGTTATTTAAAGAACTAGGCTATAACGGACTAGCATTCAAATTGGATTTGATGACAACACAATACATAAAAGACTGTAGATACACAACTTGAAGCAACCACATATTTTGCCATGGAGCATGTTCTGATTGGCCAGTAAAGAGCCAAGCCTCGACACACTCACACTTGATAATTCATCAAAACCCAGACCTTTCGCGCCACCACCATCTACTGTGGCCACTATGAAAATTACCAAAATATGACACACCCCCGAACCTATAAAGCTTCCGCCAGCGATAAGATTTATACATTTAATTACATTTGGTTTGTTAATAAAACAGAGCCACATAAATGAAAACTAAATGTGTGACTTTAAGCAAAATGCAGAACTGTGTGTGTGTGTGTGTGTGTGTGTGTGTGTGTGTGTGTGTGTGTGTGTGTGTGTGTGTGTGTGTGTCTGTGTCTGTGTCTGTGTCTGTGTCTGTGTGTGTGTCTGTGTGTGTGTGTGTGTGTGTGTGTTCTTAACCAGAGTACTCTGCTCTAGTCTCTCCTGCTTAATCATTATTTTAAAATAGTAGTCTCTGGCTCTGATCTCCCAAACATTTTTCATCAGATTGGCATCACAACATCACAACAACACCAATGGGGCCGTCAAAGTCAACTGTTGCTCTATGTTTGTGATCATTGTTTTTATGATTATGCATGTAGAAGTTATTATAAATTGGCTGTTATCAGAAAGTAGGACGAAAAGGATCGGATGTGTTTCCATTTTAACATTGACTTGGATTTGCAATGATTAAACTAAGTGTGCAATAAAATACATAATGGAATTTGGTTTCAAGAATCTGTCTTTCATAATGACGACATGCAAAAAAAATATGCATAATGTACATGTAATCACCAAGAAATGCTCAATGCATGCAATGCAAAAACAAAACCATCCCAAACGGCAAACTATTTCAGTAGAGCACTGAAGAAAATGTTACTAACATATCCACATTATATTCTGAACACTGCAATTTATTGTTTCTGGGAAACCAACACAGCATGTGCTTCAATTCCAGAACATGCACTGCAATAAATGTTCCCCTACCATTGGGCCACGGCCAAGTATAACTCTGCAAAACACTTTTTCTTTCTCCCCCCAGAAAAAAACTGGAAATGAGAAAATAATTGCTTACCAGTGAGTGGAACTTGAGACCAACCTCAAGGCGTAGCTCCTGTATATCGTGACAGATTGTCGACTGCAATTAACCTGGTCCTGTGTGACCAGGATGCTTGTGATAACGGCTATTTATAACAACTCTGGGTGATCTGACTCCTCTGGTCCCCTGGTCTCACTGATGGCCCCTGGTCAGCCCATCTTACAGCAGTGAAACTAGAAGAATGTCTGTCTAATGTCTTGATTAGATTAGTCTGATGATGATCTCAGAATGGAGACGAGACTCTGACACTCTGATGGATAGGCTACGTAGTCTTGGTTTTGGCAGAAGCGGACTTAATACAGGGGAGGGGTCCCCAATTCATACATACATACATACATACATACATACATACATACATACATACATGTATGGTGCCTCTTCTGAAGCTTGGCAACTGCTTATACATAATGACCCACCCACTTATACAGTCTCTCTGCACATGCATATAAAGGGAACACAACGATTTCTAAATAATAGGCTACCACCTAGGAGTCAGATGTTAAGTCGCTTTCAGGTGCCCTTCTTAAAATTCTTAAAGACCTTTAGTGTCATTAATTAAATCTACCAAAGAGGTTTAATTGACATTGCCAAGTGGAGCAGCCTGAGCCTGTATCAAATATGGGTTGGAACTCCTCCTCCTGGGTAATGTCTGGGTGTCACGCCCTGATCTGTTCCACCTGTCCTTGTGATTAATTCCACCCCCTCCAGGTGTCGCCTATCTTCCCCTGTGTACTTATACCTGTGTTCTCTGTTTGTCTGTTGCCAGGTTGTCTTGTTTGTGCAAGCCTACCAGCATTTTGTCTCAGCTCCTGTTACTCCATAGTCTCTCTTTTTCTCATCCTCCTGGTTTGACCTGTCCAGACCCTGTACCCGCCCGTCTGACCACTGCGTGTCTCTGACCCTGAGCCTGCCTGCCATCCTGTACCTTTGCTCCACCTCTGGTTTACCATCCTCTGCCTGACCTGACCCTAAGCCTGCCTCATGTCCTGTACCTTTGCCCCTACTCGGGATTACCGACCTCTGCGTGACCTGACCCTGGGCGTGCCTGCCGTCCTGTACCTTGGCCCCGCTACTCTGGATTATCGACCCCTGCCTGCCTTGACCTGTCGTTTGCCTGCCTATGTTGTTACAATAAACATTGTTACTTCACACAGTCTGCACTTGGATCTTACCTTGATTCCTGATACTGGGCATGTAAAGGATGTATATTTAATATAGACCTTCAGCTAAACTATTATGGTACGGTCAAATGCTTTGTAAACAACAGGTGTAGACTAGCAGTGAAATGCTTACTTACGGGCCCTTCCCAACAATGCAGAGAAAGAAAAGTGAAATAACAGAATAGTAATAACACATAAAAACAAAAGTAATAATAAATACACGAGGAGGGGAACCAGTACCGAGTCGACGTGCAGGGGTACGAGGTAATTGAAGCAGATATGTAAGGGATAATCAACGAGGGGCCATGCGTTCGATGGAAATGAATGAACGACGTGGAAGATGTGTTCTTCGAAGCGCAAGCAGAGTGGACCTGACCTTCAACAGAGTAGCATTATTGTCAAGAGAACGCATAGAGCCACGAGTTGATTATCCCTTTTATAACTTGGCTAGAATTTAACACCTTTGCCAGTAGAAATGTGTTCATTTGCCAGTAGAAATGTGTTTAACATCCACTGAAGTAGCTAGCTTACCAGATTACCACAGCAACTACTGTAGTTTGCGCAATGCCGTCGGGGTACGCCAAATAAAAATGTGATTTTCTTCACATTTTCAAACAGTCCATTTATATTCTCCAATGGGGCTATACCTTTGGGTGAGGTTTTTTCTCTCGCCTGAGTAGCCTCATTTCAATGACAAAAATAAGATTAAACAATCTAGTGTTGAGCGAAATAATAACAACACAATGTCAAATATCAAATCAAATCAAATCAAATTGTATTAGTCACATACACATGGTTAGCAGATGTTAATGCGAGTGTAGCGAAATGCTTGTGCTTCTAGTTCCGACAATGCAGTAATAACCAACAAGTAATCTAACCTAACAATTCCACAACTACTACCTTATACACACACAAGTGTAAAGGGATAAAGAATATGTACATAAAGATATATGAATGAGTGTTGGTACAGAACGGCATAGGCAAGATGCAGTAGATGGTATAGAGTACGGTATATACATATGAGATGAGTACTGTAGGGTATGCAAACATAAAGTGGCATAGTTTAAAGTGGCTAGTGGTACATGTATTACATAAAGATGGCAAGATGCAGTAGATGATATAGAGTACAGTATATACATATGAGATGGGTAATGTAGGGTATGTAAACATTATATTAAGTGGCATTGTTTAAAGTGGCTAGTGGTACATTTTTACATAATTTCCATCAATTCCCATTTTTAAAGTGGCTGGAGTTGAGTCAGTATGTTGGCAGCGGCCGCTAAATGTTAGTGGTGGCTGTTTAACAGTCTGATGGCCTTGAGATAGAAGCTGTTTTTCAGTCTCTCGGTCCCTGCTTTGATACACCTGTACTGACCTCGCCTTCTGGATGATAGCGGGGTGAACAGGCAGTGGCTTGGGTGGTTGTTGTCCTTGATGATCTTTATGGCCTTCCTGTGACATCGGGTGGTGTAGGTGTCCTGGAGGGCAGGTAGTTTGCCCCCGGTGATGCGTTCTGCAGACCTCACTACCCTCTGGAGAGCCTTACGGTTATGGGCGGAGCAGTTGCCGTACCAGGCGGTGATACAGCCCGACAGGATGCTCTCGATTGTGCATGTGTAGAAGTTTGTGAGTGCTTTTGGTGACAAGCCGAATTTCTTCAGCCTCCTGAGGTTGAAGAGGCGCTGCTGCGCCTTCTTCACGACGCTGTCTGTGTGGGTGGACCAATTCAGTTTGTCCGTGATGTGTACACCGAGGAACTTAAAACTTTCCACCTTCTCCACTACTGACCCGTCGATGTGGATAGGGGGGTGCTCCCTCTGCTGTTTCCTGAAGTCCACAATCATCTCCTTTGTTTTGTTGACGTTGAGTGTGAGGTTATTTTCCTGACACCACACTCCGAGGGCCCTCACCTCCTCCCTGTAGGCCGTCTCGTCGTTGTTGGTAATCAAGCCTACCACTGTAGTGTCATCCGCAAACTTGATGATTGAGTTGGAGGCGTGCATGGCCACGCAGTCGTGGGTGAACAGGGAGTACAGGAGAGGGCTCAGAACGCACCCTTGTGGGGCCCCAGTGTTGAGGATCAGCGGGGTGGAGATGTTGTTACCTACCCTCACCACCTGGGGGCGGCCCGTCAGGAAGTCCAGGACCCAGTTGCACAGGGCGGGGTCGAGACCCAGGGTCTCGAGCTTGATGACGAGTTTGGAGGGTACTATGGTGTTAAATGCTGAGCTGTAATCGATGAACAGCATTCTCACATGGGTATTCCTCTTGTCCAGATGGGTTAGGGCAGTGTGCAGTGTGGTTGCGATTGCGTCGTCTGTGGACCTATTGGGTCAGTAAGCAAATTGGAGTGGGTCTAGGGTGTCCGGTAGGGTGGAGGTGATATGGTCCTTGACTAGTCTCTCAAAGCACTTCATGATGACGGAAGTGAGTGCTACGGGGCGGTAGTCGTTTAGCTCAGTTACCTTAGCTTTCTTGGGAACAGGAACAATGGTGGCCCTCTTGAAGCATGTGGGAACAGCAGACTGGGATAAGGATTGATTGAATATGTCCGTAAACACACCAGCCAGCTGGTCTGCGCATGCTCTGAGGACGCGGCTGGGAATGCCGTCTGGGCCTGCAGCCTTGCGAGGGTTAACACGTTTAAATGTTTTACTCACCTCGGCTGCAGTGAAGGAGAGCCCGCAGGTTTTGGTAGGGGGCCGTGTCAGTGGCACTGTATTGTCCTCAAAGCGGGCAAAAAAGTTGTTTAGCCTGTCTGGGAGCAAGACATCCTGGTCCGCGACGGGGCTGGTTTTCTTTTTGTAATCCGTGATTGACTGTAGACCCTCTTGTGTCTGAGCTGTTGAATTGCGACTCGATTTTGTCTCTGTACTGGGACTTAGCCTGTTTGATTGCCTTGCGGAGAGAATAGCTACACTATTTGTATTCGGTCATGCTTCCGGTCACCTTGCCTTGGTTAAAAGCAGTGGTTCGCGCTTTCAGTTTCACGCGAATGCTACCGTCAATCCATGGTTTCTGGTTTGGGAATGTTTTAATCGTTGCTGTGGGTACGACATCGTCAATGCACTTCCTAATGAACTCGCTCACCGAATCAGCATATTCGTCAATATTGTTGTTGGACGCAATGCGGAACATATTCCAATCCGCGTGATCGAAGCAGTCTTGAAGCGTGGAATCAGATTGGTCGGACCAGCGTTGAACAGACCTGAGCGCGGGAGCTTGTTGTTTTAGTTTCTGTTTGTAGGCTGGAATCAACAAAATGGAGTCGTGGTCAGCTTTTCCGAAAGGGGGGCGGGGGAGGGCCTTATATGCGTCGCGGAAATTAGTATAACAATGATCTAGGGTTTTTCCAGCCCTGGTAGCACAATCGATATGCTGATAGAATTTAGGGCGTTTTGTTTTTAGATTAGCCTTGTTAAAATCCCCAGCTACGATGAATGCAGCCTCAGGGTGTGTGGTTTCCAGTTTACAAAGAGTCAGATAAAGTTCGTTCAGGGCCATCGATGTGTCTGCTTGGGGGGGAATATATACGGCTGTGATTATGATCGAAGAGAATTCCCTTGGTAGATAATGCGGTCGACATTTGATTGTGAGGAGTTCTAGATTAGGTGAACAGAATGACTTGAGTTCCTGTGTGTTGTTATGATGATCACACCACGTCTCGTTAATCATAAGGCATACCCCCCCGCCCCTCTTCTTACCAGAAAGATGTTTGTTTCTGTCGGCGCGATGCATGAAGAAACCAGCTGGCTGCACCGACTCCGTTAGCGTCTCTTGAGTTAGCCATGTTTCCGTGAAGCAGAGCACGTTGCAATCCCTGATGTCTCTCTGGAATGCTACCCGTGCTCGGATTTCATCAACCTTATTGTCAAGAGACTGGACATTGGCGAGTAGTATGCTAGGGAGTGGAGCGCGATGTGCCCGTCTCCGAAGCCTGACCAAGAGACCGCTACGTTTGCCCCTTTTACGGCGTCGCATAGGGTCCCCGGCTGGGATCAGATCCATTGTATTGGGTGGAAGGCAAAACACTGGATCCGTTTCGGGAAAGTCATATTCCTGGTTATAACGATGGTGAGTTGACGTTAATCGTATATTCAGTAGTTCCTCCCGACTGTATGTAATGAAACCTAAGATTACCTGGGGTACCGATGTAAGAAATAACACATAAAAAAAACAAAATACTGCATATTTTCCAAGGAACGCGAAGCGAGGCGGCCATCTCGGTCGGCTCCATCTTTGTTATTTAGGTAGCCTAGTCAAATAATTAACATTCCATCACATTAACCGTTACTCCCTCGCGGGAATTCCACTAACTGTCCGTATGTAGCCAAACGTAGCTGCTGCTCATGTTGGTAGCTGTACTGATGGTGCAGAAGCCATGACAGGGAGACATAGTGGAGTGGTAACATGCAAGCAGTTACTCCCGACGCCACTTGGGTACACTGCAGCATCCACCGAGAGGCTCTTGCTGCCAAGGGAATGCCTGACAGCTTGAAATATGTTTTGGACACTAGTGAAAATGGTTAATTAGTTAACTTTGGGATCGGTGTCCCTTCCACGGGACGGTTGAGCTAACGTAGGCTAATGCCAATAGCATGAGGTTGTAAGTAACAAGAGAATTTCCCAGGACATAGATATATCTGATATTGGCAGAAAGCTTACATTCTTGTTAATCTAACTGCATTTTCCAATGTACAGTAGCTATGACAGTGAAAGAATACCATGCTATTGTTTGAAGAAAATGGAGAACTTTGAAAATAAAAAGGTATTAATAAACAAATTAGGCACATTGAGTGTTCTTGAGACAATTACGCAGGTACGTTCTCAAAATGGATGACACAAACAACTGGATTCATTATCCCTTTCATGCCCTGCCTCCAGTCCACTTACCAATATCTGTTCAAGAGAGCCTCATCGAAATTGCAACAAGCGGTTCTGTGAAAATTGAATTTAATCAGAAGCCACTGCCAGAATTCTGGATTGGGCTGCACTCAGAGTATCCTGCCTTGGCAAATCACGCTGTTAAGACACTGATGCCCTTTGCAACCATGTACCCATGTGAGAGTGGATTCTCAGCCCTCACTACTAGCATGACAACTAAATACAGGCACAGACTGTGTGTGGAAAATGATTTAAGAATGAGACCCAACATTGCAGAGTTATGTGCATCCTTTCAAGCACAACCTTCTCATTAACCTGCGGTGAGTCATTCATAATTTGATAAGGTTTTACAACAAATAAGGTTTTATATGTAAGATGGTTAAAAAAAGAGTAAAATTATTGATTATATTATTATTTGTGCCCTGGTCCTATAAGAGCTCTTTTTCACAACCCGGCTCGTGGGAAGTGACAAACTCACACTCATTCTTATGTTTAATGAATGTATTGTATAGTGTGTGTGTGTGGCCGGCTTACAATGATGGCAAAAAACAACATTTGAAAGTGCACTGACCCTGGTGCTAGAGGGGTTATGCAGCTGGAGGTTGAATGTTGGAAGGGGTACGGGACTATAAAAAGTTTGGGAACCACTGAGCTAACCATCAGTCCTAGTGTGCTATTACGAACATTTTATTCAACAATACCAGTACTATTTTAAATAGTGCTCAAACTAAAAATAACTATAGCCATTGAATTCTACCGTGCAAATATACCATGTGTTATAGGGAAATAATGCACGCTCTAGAATGGCCTTCAAACCAATCAGAAAGAAATATTCACCAATGCCATGGTATAATGCCTTAAAAATATATATTTTTAAAAGCAATAAGGTCCGAGGAGATGGGGAGTATGGCCAATATACCACAGCTAAGGACTGTTCTTATTCACAACGCAACGTGGAGTGCTTGGATACAGCCCTTAGCTGTGGTATAATATAATGGCCATACAGTTGAAGTCGGAAGTTTACATACACCTTAGCCAAATACATTTAAACTCAGTTTTCACAATTCCTCACATTTAATCCTAGTAAAAATTCCCTGTCTTAGTTCAGTTAGGATCACCACTTTATTTTAAGAATGTGAAATGTCAGAATAATAGGAGAATGATTTATTTCATCACATTCCCAGTGAGTGAGAAGTTTACATACACTCAATTAGTATTTGGTAGCATTGCCTTTAAATTGTTTAACTTGGGTCAATCGTTTTGGGTAGCCTTCCACAAGCTTCCCACAAAAAGTTGGGTGAATTTTGGCCCATTCCTCCTGACAGAGCTGTTGTAACTGAGTCAGGTTTGTAGGCCTCCTTGCTCACACACACTTTTTCAGTTCTGCCCACAAATGTTCTATAGGATTGAGGTCAGGGCTTTGTGATGGCCACTCCAATATCTTTACTTTGTTGTCCTTTGTTGTCCACCATGGGCTGCATGGTCCCATGGTGTTTATACTTGCGTACTATTGTTTGTACAGATGAATGTGGTACCTTCAGGCGTTTGAAAATTGCTCCCAAGGATGAACCAGACTTGTGGAGGTCTACAATTATCTTTCTGAGGTCTTGGCTGATTTCTTTTGATTTTCCCATGATGTCAAGCAAAGAGGCATTGAGTTTGAAGGTAGGCCTTGAAATACATCCACAGGTACACCTCCAATTGACTCAAATGATGTCGATTAGCCTATCAGAAGCTTCTAAAGCCATGACATCATTGTCTGTAATTTTCCAAGCTGTTTAAAGGCACAGTCAACTTAGTGAATGTAAACTTCTGACCCACTGGAATTGTGATACAGTGAATTCTAAGTGAAATAATCTGTCTGTAAACAATTGTTGGGAAAATTACTTGTGTCATGCACAAAGTAGATGTCCTAAATGACTTGCCAAAACTATAGTTTGTTAACAAGAAATGTGTGGAATGGTTGAAAAACGAGTTTTAATGACTCCAACCTAAGTGTATGTAAACTGCCGACTTCGACTGTATATCACAAATCCCAGAGGCGCCTTATTGCTATTATGAGTTGGTTACCAAAGTAATTAGAGCAGTAAAAAAAATGCTTTGTCATACCCATGCTATACCACAGCTGTTAGCCAATCAGCATTCAGGGCTCGAACCAGCCTGTTTATGATTAAGTGATAATGGCAGAGAAGCCGGTGTTTGGAGGATATATTGGCACGGGTGTTGTTAGGCAAACCATGCCAGTATATCCTACAAACACTGGCTTCGAGGGCATCATCACTTTTTTATACAAATAATGATTGACCTATTTTATTAGAAATACACTTTGTTTCGTTTTTGTAACACCCTGAGCATAGAGAGCTGTTTATTCTCTATGTTGGTTAGGTCGGGGTGTGATTAAGGGTGGGTTATCTAGGGGAATTATATATCTATGTTGGCCTGGTATGGTTCCCAAAGAGAGGCAGCTGTTTATCGTTATCTCTGATTGGGGATCATGTTTAGGTAGCCATTTCCCCATTGTACTTTGTGGGATCTTGTCTAGGTATAGTTGCCTGTGAGCACTAATCTAAACTTCACGTTTCGTTTGTTCGCTTTATTGTTTTTGTTCTTTAGTTTCTCTTCCAAATAAACGGATGGAAACAAACCACGCTGCATCTTGGTCCACTCCTTAACCACCCTCCAGACGAGCTTCAATGCCATACAACTCTCCTTCCGTGGCCTCCAACTGCTCTTAAATACAAGTAAACCTAAATGCATGCTCTTCAACCGATCGCTGCCTGCACCTGCCCGCCCGTCCAGCATCACTACTCTGGATGGTTCTGACTTAGAATATGTGGACAACTACAAATACCTAGGTGTCTGGTTAGACTGTAAACTCTCCTTCCAGACTCATATCAAACATCTCCAATCCAAAGTTAAATCTAGAATTGTCTTCCTATTTCGCAACAAAGCATCCTTCACTCATGCTGCAAAACATACCCTCGTAAAACTTGACCATCCTACCGATCCTCGACTTCAGCGATGTCATTTACAAAATAGCCTCCAATACCGTACTCAATAAATTGGATGCAGTCTTTCACAGTGCCATCCGTTTTGTCACCAAAGCCCCATATACTACCCACCACTGCTGTACACTGTACACTCTCGTTGGCTGGCCCTCGCTTCATACTCGTCGCCAAACCCACTGGCTCCAGGTCATCTACAAGACCCTGCTAGGTAAAGTCCCTCCTTATCTCAGCTCGCTGGTCACCATAGCAGCACCCACCAGTAGCACACGCTCCAGGAGGTATATCTCTCTGGTCACCCCCAAAGCCAATTCCTCCTTTGGCCACCTCTCCTTCCAGTTCTCTGCTGCCAATGACTGGAACGAACTACAAAAATCTCTGAAACTGGAAACACTTATCTCCCTCACTAGCTTTAAGGACCAGCTGTCAGAGCAGCTCACAGATTACTGCACCTGTACATAGCCCATCTATAATTTAGCCCAAACAACTACCCCTTCCCCTACTGTATTTATTTTGCTCCTTTGCACCCCATTATTTCTATTTCTACTTTGCACATTCTTCCACTGCAAATCTACCATTCTAGTGTTTAACTTGCTATATTGTATTTACCTTGCCACCATGGCCTTTTTTTGCCTTTACCTCCCTTATCTCACCTCATTTGCTCACATTGTATATAGATGTATTTTTCTACTGTATTATTGACTGTATGTTTGTTTTACTCCATGTGTAACTCTGTGTTGTTGTATGTGTCAAACTGCTTTGCATTATCTTGGCCAGGTCGCAACGGTAAATGAGAACTTGTTCTCAACTTGCCTAACTGGTTAAATAAAGGTGAAATAAAAATATATAAATAAAAAGTATGCTCTCAATAGTGCAGCTGTCAAACATTTTGAGGATCTGAGGGCCCATGCCAAATCTTTTCAGCCTCCTGAGGGGTAAGAGGTGTTGTCATGCCCTCTTCACAACTATGTTGGTGTGTGTGGACAATGATAGATCCTTAGTCATGTGGACCAGCTCCACTACAGCCCCATCGATGTGAATGGAGGCGTGCTCGGCCCTCCGTTTCCTGTAGTCCATGATCACCTCCTTTGTCTTGCTGCCGTTGAAGGCTGTCCTGGCACCGCACTGCCAGGTCTCTGACCTCCTCCCTGTACAGTGTGTTTATGTCTGCTACACAGTGGTGGAAGAAGTACCCAAATGTCATATGAGTAACAGTAAAGATAGTAAAGATACCTTAATAGAAAATAACTAAAAGTGAAAGTCACCCAGAAAAAATACTACTTGAGTAAAAGTCTAAAAGTATTTGGTTTTAAATATACTTAAGTATCAAAAGTAAATGTAATTGCTTAAATATACTTAAGTGTTAAAAGTGAAAGTATAAATAATTTTAAATTCCCTATATTAACCAAACCACATGGCACAATTTTCTTGTTTTATTTATTTACGGATAGCCAAGGGCACACTCCAACAATCAGACATCATTTACAAAAGAAGCATTTGTGTTGTGAGTCTGCCAGATCAAAGGCAATAGGGATGACCAGGGATGTTATTTTGATAAGTGCATGTATTTGACCATTTTCTTGTCCTGCTAGCCATTCAAAATGTAAAGAGTACTTTTGGGTGTCAGGGAAAATGTATGGAGTGAAAAGTACACTATTTTCTTAAAGAATGTGAAGTAAAAGTAGTAAAATATAAATACTAAAGTACAGATACCCAAAAAAATTACGGAAGTAGCATTTAAAGTATTTTTACTTTAGTACTTAACACCACTGCTGCTACAGTGATATATCTGATATGTCTGCCCTCCCCCACACCAACATATGGTGTTAGAGGTCTCCTCTGAGGGGTAAGAATAATTGTGCAAGTTGTTCTGTGTGTGCCATATGGCTGCCTGCATGCTGTTAAACTTCCGGACCCATAACCTGCTTCACATTGCAATCTGTGGCACTGTGTTGTGTGACAAAACTGCACATTTTAGAGTGGCCTTTTATTGTCCCCAGCACAAGGTGCAACTGTGTAATGATCATGCTGATTAAACAGCTTCTTAATAATATGCCACACATATCAGGTGGAAGAATTATCTTTGCAAATGGGGTATGCTCACTGACAAGAATGTAAACACATTTGTGCCTAAAATGTTAGAGAAATAAGCTTATTGTACGTATGTAAAATGTCTGTTTGGCTGATAATGATTTATCTGTCATCATATTGTCCGTTATTTATTTAAAAAATATATCACATCTGTCAATGAATTCCTGATTGATAGAGAACCCTTTCTATGCAGAGTTTATTTTGTTTCACACATTCAAACTCCAACTGTCACTTTACTCAAATTTTCAGTGAGGAACAGTCGAAAGCAAGGACTTAAATATTCTGTGTAAAGTACGTCGACATTTTCAAAATGGACGACAGTGTCTAACTCTTTCACTGTATAAAAGATCACAGTCAACTACAGCACCAGTCAACAGTTCGGACACACTTACTCACTCAAGGGTTTTTCTTTATTTTTACTATTTTCTACATTGTAAAGTAATAGTGAAGATAACAACATTATGAAATAACACATATGGAAACATGTAGTAACCAAAAAAGTGTTAAATTAAAAAAAACAAAGGCAAACGGTGGCTACTTTGAAGAATCTCAAATATAAAATAGATTTTGATTTGTTTAACACTTTTTGGGTTACTACATTATTCCATATTTGTTATTTCCTAGTGTTGATGTATTCAGTATTATTCTACATTGTAGAAGATAGTAAAAATAAAGAAAAACCCTGGAATGAGTAGGTGTGTCCAAACTTTTGACTGGTACTGTATATATACCTCAAGTCAATGCACAGAGAATTGTCCGTCTTGAAGTAAGTGCAGCACAGTCCGTGTTGTTATCTAAAGCACCACTCAATGTTATTATCAATCAGAGTATTAAAGTACAATTTGATGTTTGCTGTCAGAGAGAGAGGTGTGGTAAAATACAACACATTCTGTCAGACTGAGAAGGGACGGTGCTAAAGTACAGCATTGCTAGACTCTGTGGCACTGAGCAGAGTGTTAATCCCTACTATTGTTCAATCCATAAATCATGATGGTGGTACAACTGGCTCTTGGTGCTCTGAAAACTCTGTGACCTGAAAGGGATCCAATAGGGTGGTGAGTGACAGAACTGGGACTGCCAGAACTCTTTACTGTGCTGTACTGCTCTGCTCTGCACTGAGCTGGCTGCATTCATGCAGACCTGACCCCCATACCCCAAACATGCACAGCTCCTGTCGTGTGAAGATGAGTAGAAAGGGAAGGTGGGGTTAGAGGGAGAGAGATCTGTAAGACAAAGTGTACATCATTCCTACAGACCCCACTTCCTAAACATGTGCAGCTCCCACGTCTTGGCGGGAATGCTTTGGAGAGGGATGAAAGGGGGAGTAGAGAAAGAGGGAGAGAAGGAGGGGTAGTGGGAGAGGGAGCTAAGTTGGGTCAGAGAGTGAGGAAGAGGTAGGGAGACCAGACACAGCATAGTCACAGCATAGTAGATGAGTTTATAAATGAGTGGGAGTTAGAGTGTGAGAGAGAGCGATAGAGGCAGCATGTGGTTGGGTGAGTCCTGCTCTGATGTACTAATGCTGGCCTGGTGGGTGATCCACCCCACCTTTAGAGGAAACACACCAGACCAACGAATGGCTAAAAGCAGTGGGGGCCACGGTGGCAAGTCAATATGTTGAATCGCCTGGGAAATTAATAGAAAATGGTGACCGATGTTTAGGTCAGAAGCAATAGGAAGTCCACCCACTGCTTTTAGTCATTGGTCGGTCTGGTGTGTTTCTCTTCTTACCACTGCAGTAATGGAGCTGGGTGGACATGGGGACCAGCAAAAGGTATCACATAGAGATAGATAAAGGACTCTAGAAAGGATAACCAATTTAGCATGGAAGGGGATATTGTAAATGAAATCAAAGCCTATTGGATGATAACTTGTTTTTAACTAGGACAGAAGAATTTATAACTGACTTTTTCCGACATAACATAGGTACAGCAGATCCCCTTATTGTATGGGATTCAAAACTAATATTTAAAGCAAAGACAGTTTAAGGTTGTACTTCTGGAAGGTTCTCCCATCTCCACAGAGTAACTGTAGAGCTCTGTCACCTCCCTGACCAAGGCCCGATTGCTGAGTTTGGCTGGGCGACCAGCTCTAGGAAGAGTCTTGGTGGTTCCAAACTTCTTCCATTTAAGAATTATGGAGGTCACTGTGTTCTTGGGGACGTTCAGTTCCAGGTGACTACCTCATGAAGGTGGTTGAGAGAATGCCAAGAGTGTGCAAAACTGTCATCAAAGCAAAGGGTGGGTATTTGAAGAATCTCAACAACAAAAAATTGCAGCGTTAGCGTAATCTCAAAAAAACATTATTTTGGTTACTAGATGATTCCATATGTGTTCTTTCATAGTTTTGATGCCTTCACTATTATTCTACAATGTATAAAATAGCAAAAATAAAGAAAAACCCTTGAAGGAATAGGTGTTCTAAAAATTTGGATCGGTAATATGGGGGATTGGAAATGATGCAGACAATTACATTGATGGAAGCTACAATCTATCTGCAATATTTAAGCTAATCTACCCCCACACCAAAAAAAGTATAATAATGTAGCATGGACATTGCCATTGAAGGCTTCCACTATTTTGAAAGTAGTCAACTGGAAGGGAATTCCTGTCGGTTGGAAGTGGTCAGCAAATAATCAGGGCATTGTCTTTTTCTTCAAAGTGGGTTGCCTATGGTTAATCAATGGCTTTAAGCTTTATCATCACCATCCAGCAGCCACAATAAATGAATAACACGCACGATTTAGTTCAGGAGTCTAATATTAGCTTTACACTTTTTTTTGTACAAAAGAAGAAGAAAATGAACTACTTTAAAATGAAGATAGCCTCAATATAGCAGTGTGCAAATGCCCCACCCACCTGAGGATCGGTCTTTTTCAGCCATCTATTTTCTGTTTTTGAGGAGTGAAAAATCCACTTGGCACTTAAATGTTGCTGGATTGATTGCTTTCACTGTACTCTTGCGACTCTTTCAGAGGGTAAGTTTTAGAGCCTTTTGTTTCCCCTGTTAATGTTAGTACCGTTGAAATATTTGTAATGACCTGTCAATCCCACACCGGTAATGACCGAAATGGGCTCAACGGAATACATTGTCTTTCCGTTGCCTTTAGAACAAAACTAAAGTTTTGTCTGGGATTTAACACATCATCTCGACACTTACATCACAAGAAAGAGAAGAAAGATAACTTTATTTTGACGGGCGTTCATTTTTTTATGGATTTGAAAAAACATTTTTACAAATTTGATGCGCTGAAACAAAAGCAACTTCCAAATATGAACACTCCGATTATAGTAATAGTATGTCTGATCTCGCAAACAATGTAAAGTATGTATAGATAGGTGGAATATAGAGCCAAGCATGTCGATTTTTAAGACAAGGCTATCCTGCTATTGACACACTAGTTGAATTATGCAGCAGAACATGACAACAAATAACGAGGCAGTCTAGACAGCGCGTGTGAGTGCAGGTAGGCCTAGACAGAGCAAGTTTTTCGAGGTTGCAGTCCTGTTCCGTCCCTTTATGTTAATATATAAATATATGCAAATACACCCAGTGTATCTATACAAATGACACACATATACAAAAAAAATAACACAAAGAAAAGAATGTCTGATACCATTAGAACATTTATATACGAGCGCATTCCAAGAAAAGAAAAGGGATATTTTACAATAAATTGAATGGCTGAATTCCCACCAAAATCCCTGCACTCCGTTCATTATTTGTCCGTGCCAGTTAAATGTTTTATGTGCTACAATTCAGTCAATATCTGATGGACTTTTCAATTCTATCTTCATCCATTGTGCAGCCGTTGCATTTCTTAAAATTGTTTATCAAACCTTTTAACAATTTTGATTACTGTTGCTACTCAGTGGCACTGCCCATGTTGTCACAGACACTATGTTGGGCACAAATACAAAGATGAGTCTTCTATCTAACTCTATGAGGCTCACTGACTGGATAAAGAACATTTCACCGATAGCTTTTCACAAGCTCCCTTTGCAACCTATCTGTTCAAATACTGTATCTGGACAGGAAGAAATCAACCTCTAGCTAGCTTGGTAGAGGGAGACCGTGAGAGGACAGATGCTGACTCAGGGAAATGGGTGGTTAACTCTCACGCACACACATACACACACCAGTGGGGGCTGGAGCTATAGGAGGATGGGTTCATTGTAATGGCTGAAATTGAATAAATGGAACGGAGTCTAACATGTGTTTGGGTCTGTTACTATTCCATTCCATTCCATCCATTACAATCAGCAAGTCTTCCTATAGCTCCTCTCACCAGCCTCCACTGACACACACACCTAGCATAAACATGCACACACATATACACACACCTCATTGCTGTGGTAGAATTGCCTGGCTCTCCAAAGCTGACCTAGAATAAGAAAATCATTGGCTGTGACATGAAATACTGAGAGTTTTTGTGAGTTACTAAAGCTTTAATGGGAAAATAATCCTCTCTGTCACCAACGACAGTAGACAGAAGTGCAAACACAGGCACACACACACACACACACACACACACACACACACACACACACACACACACACACACACACACACACACACACACACACACACACACACACACACACACACACACACACATTTACCCAGGCCTGTACTGCAATTTGGTAAGGCTTACAAAACTCAACATGTGAATTAAAAACCAACCAGCAGGAGGATTTGGTGTGTTGTGGTTTAAATGTTTAACAGTGGGGCACTGTGGTTGCAACCTGGGTTCAGATAGTATTTGAAATCTTTCAAATACTTTATATGTACTTGAATTAGCTTTCCTACCTCAATTCAGCATGTTGCATTGTTTACAAATGTACAAAGCTTCCCATTAGGCATTCCAGCCAGGATCAAGTCCACCTGCTGTCTTGCTGCTGTTCCCTTTTCAACTGTTCTGCCTGCGGCTATGGAACCCTGACCTGTCCACCGGACATGCTACCTGTCCCAGACCTGCTGTTTTCAACTCTCTAGAGACCGCAGGAGCGGTAGAGATACTCTTAATGATCGGCTATGAAAAGCCAACTGACATTTACTCCTGAGGTGCTGACTTGCTACACCCTCGATAACTTCTGTGATTATTATTATTTGACCATGCTGGTCATTTATGAACATTTGAACATCTTGGCCATGTTCTGTTATAATCTCCACCCGGCACAGCCAGAAGAGGACTGGCCACCCCTCATAGCCTGGTTCCTCTCTAGGTTTCTTCCTAGGTTTTGGCCTTTCTAGGGAGTTATTCCTAGCCACCGTGCTTCTACACCTGCATTGCTTGCTGTTTGCGGTTTTAGGCTGGGTTTCTGTACAGCACTTGGAGATATTAGCTGATGTACGAAGGGCTATATAAAATAAATTGGATCAAGCACTCAAAGTCTTTCGAACACATGTCTTTCTGTCAGAGCAGTGGAGGTACAGTAAATCACATAAAACCCTCAGTGTAGAAAGTTAGACCGTATGAAAAACATTTCCAACTATATCTCATGTCACGTTATTTTATGAACTGTTACTTTACATGCAGACCAGATTATTGGTTACATGCACCAAATGCAACAGGTGTAGACAAACATTTGCTAAATACAAAAGGAAATAGTAACACAAAAAATAAATTAAGATACCGATGGAGTATATTCTGTACGTGTAAAGGAATTTCACCTGACAGTTTTGGGTTCACATTTTGAGTTCAGTAGGGCATTGGCATTTTCAATTCATTGCATGAAAACATGACACATATTTGTGAATTACATCAAAGTCGAATTTGTCCTTTGTATTTCAAGGAGGAAGTAGTAGTAGCCATTACCCTCAGGAAAAAGTACTACTGAATTACTACACAACCTATTCATGCAGTAGTGACGGGTAGGGATTGTGGAGTGAATGTGTAGTGTATGCACTACTCAAGATACACAAGCACAGATTTCAAAGGCCAAATAGGGGGTGCCTATTTTGTCCTCTTTCACATATGCACGCGTGTGTGTAACCTGTACAAGTGTGTGTGGTGTGAAATGGAAATGGGATTTTTGCATATCCCACTCCCCCTTTTGAGAGTGGGGTCACGGCCAGGGATCAGCCATCATTGACAGCGACCCTGGACCAATTAGGGTTAAGTGCCTTGTTTAAGGGTAGATCGACAGATTTCAAAAAGTGTAAATATGTAATTTAGTATGTTGTTGTTTTTTCTTAAGTGCAATCACGTTTGTATAAGCGTACTATTTTTTTCTTTGACGATATAACTACAGAAATAACATGTGCACTAGTCTAGTAGTGACTACATACACCAATGGCAGTAGTAATTCAATAAAAAGTGAGTAGGCACACAGCAGTAATGTGTAGGCATTACGTAGTAATTCAATAGTGAACAAAACGTAGAATTTTTCCATTTAAATTATTATACAAAATTCTTGCAACCAATAGAATGTTATATAGATGGGGGCACATTCTTCCCAGCTCTGCAGATGTTGCTGCGAGGAGGCAGAGTCATTAGATCATTTATGGTCACAGGTCCAGGAATGGCTGAAGAATTGCAACATTTACCTAGAGCTAACGTTGCAGATAGCAATACTGGGTGATTTGAAAAGTCATAGTCAATCTATCAATAATATAATTATTATTTTAGCATAAAATGTTATCTTTAATTTACAATCTGTGGAAACTATGAGAATAGAAAGGTTCAGTACTTTTGTGAAGCATCACAGCACAGTTGAAAAATATATGGCAAATGTAAATCCAAAATGGATGGTGTTAAGAGATAGATGGGAGGGGTTGAATGGAGCTGAAGGGTGGGACTAATAACAACAAGATAACAAATGTAAAATATACGGGGTCCATAAAATGTATATAGGTTCAGAACTTTTGTGAAATAGCACAGTACAAATAGAAACCAAACTGGATGGACATCAGAGATAGAGGAAGGCCAGGACTAAAAACAAACAAAATATAACTATTGTAAAATAGATTGTGTCTGTAAAATGTGTATAGTATCTGTAAGCTGGAAGTAGAAGGCTAAGTGTTATTGTTTATTAGTTTACTCCAATTTGGGGAGGGATAGAAGGGTTTGTGGGGAATAATAAAGGTATATTTTTTTTTTAAATAAAAAAGTGTGTATGTGCACAGCTGAAGTCGGAGGTTTACATACACTTAGGTTGGAGTCATTAAAACTCGTTTTTCAACCACTCCACAAATATCTTGTTAACAAACTATAGCTTTGGCAAGTCCGTTAGGACATATACTTTGTGCATGACCCAAGTCATTTTTCCAACAATTGTTTACAGACAGATTATTTCACTTATAAATCACTGTATCGCAATTCCAGTGGGTCGGAAGTTTACATGCTACCAAATATTAATTGAGTGTATTGCCTTTAGAGTGTTTAACTTGAGTCAAACGTTTTGGGTAGCCTTCCACAAGCTTCCCACAATAAGTTGGGTGAATTTTGGCACATTTCTCCTGACAGAGCTGATTTAACTGAGTCAGGTTTGTAGGCCTCCTTGCTCACACACACTTTTTCAGTTCTGCCCACAAATTTTCTATAGGATTGAGGTCAGGACTTTGTGATGGCCACTCCAATACCTTGACTTTGTTGTCCTTAAGCCATTTTGCCACAACTTTGGAAGTATGCTTGGGGTCATTGTCCATTTGCAAGACTCATTTGCGACCAAGCTTTAACTTCCTGACTGATGTCTTGAGATGTTGCTTCAAGATATCCACATATTTTTCATGCCTCATGATGCCATCTATTTTGTGAAGTGCACCAGTCCCTCCTGCAGCAAAGCACCCCCACAACATGATGCTGCCACCCCCATGCTTCACGGTTGGGATGGTGTTCTTCGGCTTGCAAGCTTCCCCCTTTTTCCTCCAAACATAACGATGGTCATTATGTATGATCTTTGTCCCCATGTGCAGTTGTAAACCGTAGTCTGGCTTTTTTATGGCGGTTTTGGAGCAGTGGCTTCTTCCTTGCTGAGCGGCCTTTCAGGTTATGTCAATATAGGACTCATTTTACTGTGGATATAGATACTTTTGTACCTGTTTCCTCCAGCATCTTCACAAGGTCCTTTGCTGTTGTTCTGAAAAATGATTTGCACTTTTCACACCAAAGTACGTTCATCTCTAGGAGACAGAACGCGTCTCCTTCCTGAGTGGTATGACGGCTGCGTGGTTCCATGGTGTTTATACTTGCGTACTATTGTTTGTACAGATGAATGTGGTACCTTCAGGCGTTTGGAAATTGCTTCCAAGGATTAACCAGACTTGTGGAGGTCTGCAATTTTCTTTCTGAGGTCTTGGCTGATTTCTTTTAATGTTCCCATGATGTCAAGCAAAGAGGCACTGAGTTTGAAGGTAGGCCTTGAAACACATCCACAGGTACACCTCCAATTGACTCAAATGATGCCAATTAGCCTATATGAAGCTTCTAAAGCCATGACATAATTTTCTGTAATTTTCCAAGCTGTTTAAAGGCACAGTCAACTTAGTGTATGTAAACTTCTGACCCACTGGAATTGTGATACAGGGATTTTTAAGTGAAATAATCTATCTGTAAACAATTGTTGGAAAAATTACTTGTGTCATGCACAAAGTAGATGTCTTAACCGACTTGCCAAAACTATAGTTTGTTAACAAGAAATGTGTGGAGTGGTTGAAAAACGAGTTTTAATGACTCCAACCTAAGTGTATGTAAACTTCCGACTTCAACTGTATATGTATGTATATAGATATATATATTTACCCCCCAAAATATATGGGGGATTGAAAATGATGCAGACAATTATATTGATGGAAGCAACAATCCATCCACAATATTAAAGCTGATCCACGCCCTAAGAAAATAAAAGAAATATCAAAAAGTAAATACATTTGTGAACATGTAGGTATGTGTAAGTTTAAGTAGTAAATATCCAAACGCTCAGTAGTTACACAGTAGTCATTAAGGGAGACTTATATAGTGATTTGAATAGGAAATATGTAGTGTTCAGCAGTAGTGAAACGTCCCAATTTATTACTCACTACTACTGAAATTATTACATAAATCACTACTGGTTTGCTACACATCTTATGTATTATTATTTTATTCCACGTTTATTTAACCAGGTAAGCTAGTTGAGAACAAGTTCTCATTTACAACTGCGACCTGGCCAAGATAAAGCAAAGCAGTGCGACACAAACACAGAGTTACACATGGGATAAACAAGTCAATAACACAATAGAAAAAAAGTAAGTCTATATACAGTGTGTGCGAATGGCGTGAGGAGGTAAGGCAAGAAATAGGCCGTAGTAGCGGAGTAATTACAATTTAGCAGATTAACAGTGATAGATGAGCAGATGATGATGAGCAGATGATGATGATAGTGTAGTAGTGATGAGTAGTAATGCAGTAGTACTTTTTTATGATGGTTCCCCTCAGGTGCCTTACTGTAAATGATACCCTCAGGTGCCTTACTGTAAATGATACCCTCAGGTGCCTTACTGTAAATGATACCCTCAGGTGCCTGTTGTTCTGGTTTAATTCTTTCTGGGTGATTTAGTTGTTTTTCAGAGGAATTACAGTATGTATGCCTTTACAAAGGTCTAGCCACACAGTTGCCATGCCTGGTCTTATTTGATTTGTGTGTGTTTCTCATGTTGGATTCAAAAATGGTTCTTCGGTTGTCCCCACAGGAGAAACCTATGAAGAACCCTTTTTTGGTTCCATGAGGAACCCTTTCCACAGAGGGTTCAAAGTGGAACCCAAAAGGGTGCTATCTGAAACAAAAAGGGTTCCCTTTGGACCCCTTGTTTCTAAGAATGTATGTTGGTTTCATACAAAAATGTTGTTTAGTTTCTATGCAAGTTCTAGTCACACAGTTTCCATACCTGGTTTTCCAACCCAACACCATCTCCTCTAAGGTAAATTAGTACAGTTCCTGCCATTCTATTCCCTGTCTCCCATCCCTGTCACTTTAATTACTTCACATATGCTCTTGACAGAGAAACATGACAGCTTGTCAGCTTGGCAGACAAGAAATGCACCTGGGCATAGACACAGTAAATCACCTTTTGACTCCTGCTATTTCTGTCACAGATTGCCATGGTTGGAACTCTGTCACATCTCCCCAAGGGAACCAACAAAAACATTGCAAACATAAAACAGCAAAAAAAAGGGAAAAAGCCACAAAAATATCTGTGACCTTGAGAACTCACAGGAGTCCTCTCCTCTCTGCTTAACAGTTATTACTGGACACAATTTCTTCACTGAATCACATTATAGAGACCCTGCTACCATATTTTACCAGTAATTACAGTTCATCCAGCCTCACGGGTCAACACGTTTTAGAAATGATTTCATTAAACCCAGGTTTCTTCTCATTATTAGAAAGCTAAACCCCCCCCAAAAATGCTCAATGCCCAGGCTATTCTAGTTTTACAAAATTTCATATCACAATTGCACAATATCCAATATAGCAGGGATCATTGACAAGATTCAGCCGTGGGACAGTTTTTTCTTGAGCGGATAGTCAGGTGGCCGGAGCACAATTACAAATAATTTGTAAATTGCAAATTGACCGCAAGAAGCCCAAACCGATATAACATTAGACTAAAACATCATCATTTCAAACCTTGGTTACTGTAACGGCTTTCTTCCATAGGTGAAGGAGAGGACCAAAGTGCAGCGCGGCTAGTGTTCAACATGTTTAATAAAAGAACAAGTGAAACACTACAAACAACATACAAAATAACAAAATGTGCAAAAACCGAGACAGACCTATCTGGTGCAGACAACCACAGAGACAGGAAACAAACACCCACAAAATCACAACACAAAACAAGCCTCCTATATATGATTCTCAATCAGGGACAACGATTACCATCTGCCTCTGATTGAGAACCATATTAGGCTGGACATAGAAACAGACAAACTAGACACACAACATAGAATTCCCACCCAGCTCACGTCCTGACCAACACTAAACAAGCAAAACACATAATAACTCTGGTCAGGACGTTACAGTTACATTTGTATACAATCACATATACAGTATCTTTCTATTATGCGTGGGAAAACTTTGGTACATATTTCCTAAATTAAAAACATTTGGAGCTGATACAAATAGAAATCCTCGTCGAACATTTCATTCCAAAATCATGGGCATTAATATGGAGTTGGTCCACCCTTTGATACTATAACAGCCTCTACTTGTCTGAGAAGGCTTTCCACTAGATGTTGGAACGTGGCTGCGGGGACTTGCTTCCATTCAACCACACTGATGTTGGGCGATTAGGCCTAGCTTGCAGTCGGCATTCCAATTCATACCAAAGGTGTTCGATGGGGTTGAGGTCAGGGCTCTCTACAGGCCAGTCAAGTTTTTCACACTGATCTCGACAAACCATTCCTGTATGGCCCCAGCTTTGTGCACGGGGGCATTGTCATGCTGAAACAGGAAAGCACCTTCACCAAACTGTTGCCACAAAGTTGGAAGCACAGAATCGTCTAGATTGTCATTTGAAGCACAGAATCGTCTAGAATGTTCACTGGAACTAAGGGGCCTGGCCCAACCCATGAAAAACAGCCCCAGACCATTATTCTTCCCCCACCAAACTTTACAGTTGACATTATGCACTGGGGCAGGTAGCGATCTCCTGGCATCCCCCAAACCTAGATTAATCCACCAGATGGTGAAGCTGGAGCATTTCCACTGCTCCAGTGTCCAATGGCGGCGAGCTTAACACCACTAAAGCCGACGCTTGGCATTACGCATGGTGATCTTAGGCTAGTGTGTGGCTGCATGGCCATG
This sequence comes from Salvelinus fontinalis, assembly GCF_029448725.1. Taxonomy (NCBI): domain Eukaryota; kingdom Metazoa; phylum Chordata; class Actinopteri; order Salmoniformes; family Salmonidae; genus Salvelinus; species Salvelinus fontinalis. The sequence continues at coordinate 36,818,807 of NC_074685.1, forward strand.
GAAACCAATTTCATGAAGCTCCCGACGAACAGTTATTGTGCTGACGTTGCTTCCAGAGGCAGTTTGGAACTCGGTAGTGAGTGTTGCAACCGAGGAGGACAGACGTTTTCTCCCATTCTGCGAGGTTGTGTGGCCTACCACTTCGCGGCTGAGCAGTTGTTGCTCCTAGACATTTCCACTTCACAATAACAGCACTTACAGTCAACCGGGGCAGCTCTAGCAGGGCATAAATTTGACCAACTGACTTGTTGTAAAGGTGGCATCCTATGACAGTGCCAATTTGAAAGGGTGGTCATGTTTGCGTTTCAGGAACTGTCTCAGATTGGGCTTGACCACATGAACCCTGTGCTTGATATAAGACCACCTTAACTAGAGCAGCTGCCAAAACACATGAACCATCATTTGTGTCTGGCCCTCAATGTTTTATGGCGGCTGCCTCCCCCACTACACACTCCACTCATGTGGGCCTGCTGAAAGACAGTGAGAGTATTGTGAAAAAGTGGCTGCAACGTGTCGGAGGAAACACCGTTCAACTGACGACTGAAGTCAGAAACTAGAGAAGTGTTTGCCCCAAAGTTATACAGAGAAATTAGAAATATGTCGACTCGAGGCATGCAACAACAAAAAAACTCTGAGAAGTATGAAACGTCGAGGAAAATCTTATCCAATAAAGACATCTCATCTTACCGGGCAGGAACATGCTACTAACTACTACATTCATCTGTATCATTACACTTCCAATGTGGGGGAAATCTGTGTCCCACAGTACACCCTTTCCCTATATAATGCCCTTTTTTTCACTAGAGCCCTATGGGCCCTGGTCAGCAATAACGCACGAACAACAAGCTCTCACAGTCTCACTGCAGAATCAGACGTTTGTCCATAAACGCCAAGTTTCGAAGGTTACGTTTAGGCATTCATTCTGAATGGTTAAGGGTTAAAAGGGCAACGTGCAGTTGCTACATCCACGATTGGACTTATACATTAATTACATGTATCCATTGATTCTTGAAAAATGTAACTTATAAATGCCTCATGAGCAAAGATCAACTGTCGTATCCCATCAGAACACAAAATATAAGCGTGTTTTACTCCAATGTTTGTTCACTAAACAAAGTAAATGTAAACAAAATTCTGAGGCTGGTGGATTTTCAACCAAGCCCCCATTGAAATCCCAGCGAGATATGGATGGGTTTTCACTTCCTACGGCTTCCACTAGATGTCAACAGTCTGTAGAACTTTGTCTGATGACTCTACTGTGAAGGGGGGCCGGATGAGAGGAGAATTAGTCACCACTGCCATGAGGTGACCATGCTTTCACCATGCGCGTTCACATAAGAGGGAGCTCCGTTCCATCGCTCATCTGACGTCAACGTAATTCTCTGGTTGGAACGTTATTCAAGATTTATGTTAACAACATTCTAAAGATTGATTCAATACATCGTTTGACATGTTTCTACTGACTGTTACGGAACTTTTGGACATTTCCTCACGTTTTAGTGAACGCGCTTTGTGACTTTGGAATTGTTTACCAAGCGCGCTAACCAAAGTAGCTAATTGGACATAAATAACGGACATTATCGAACAAATCAAGCATTTATTGTGGACCTGGGATTGCTGGGAGTGCATTCTGATGAAGATCATCAAAGATAAGGGAATATTTATCATGTAATTTCTAGTTTCTGTTGACTCCAACATGGCGGCTAATTTGACTATAGTTCTGAGCGCCGTCTCAGATTATTGCATGGTTTGCTTTTGCCGTAAAGTTTTTTTGAAATCTGACACAGCGGTTGCATTAAGGAGAGGTATATCTATAATTCCATGTGTATAACTTGTATTATCATCTACATTTATCTACATTTAGTATTTCTGTTGAATACATGTGGCTATGCACTATCACTGGATGTTTTTGGAACTAGTGAACGTAACACGCCAATGTAAACTCAGATTTTTTTCATATAAATATGAACTTTATCAAACAAAACATACATGTATTGTGTAACATGAAGTCCTATGAGTGTCATCTGATGAAGATCATCAAAGGTTAGTGATTAATTTTATCTCTATTTGTGCTTTTTGTGACTCCTGTCTTTGGCTGGAAAAATGGCTGTGCTTATTCTGTGGCTTGGTGGTGACCTAACATAATCGTTTTCGCTGAAAAGCATATTTGAAATCGGACACTTTGGTGGGATTGACAACAAGAATACCTTTAAAATGGTATAAGACACATGTATGTCTGAGGAATTGTAATTATGAGATTTCTGTTATTTTGAATTTGGCGCCCTGCACTTTCACTGGCTGTTGTCATATCATCCCGTTACCAGGATTGCAGCCATAAGAAGTTAATGCATCCGACAGGGAGCGTGGTTTATAACATATAGTAGAATTTAACAAGTGAACAGACGGTTGATCTTTTGCATTGAAGTGTGTAGGCTACCAATGTAAGTAGGCCTATATTTCTATTTTATTTCAGAGTAGACAATGTTGTATAATTCGTGGGCAGTGAAGCCTATTTAAATTTGGGAAAAAGTGAATGCAAAACATTATTGCATTCAATCGATTTGTTTACAGGTCCACGACAATTTGCCTTTTTTTTGTATTTCAGAAATGGTCAGAAACAGCAAAAGTCACTGCGAAAGAAAATATTCTGCCAAAACCTCCAGACATTTGATAAAGTTTCGCAATTCAGTGGGCCTCAACCCCCTCCTCTCCCCCGTAACTATTCCACAGGTCGTTGCTGTAAATGAAAAGGTGTTATCAATGAACTTACCTTGTAAAATAAGGCTTAAATAGATCAAATAAAATAATACTATCTTGGCCTAATTCCAATACTTCCAAAGTATACAACAAATAATGGCATTATTGTTACCAAAGGTGAACGATGAATATTTTTCAGGCAGAGCTATAATGCTCCTTCACCCGTGCAGAGTTTTATGACAGGTTTGATTTATAATGGGAAACATGCGTATTTATGTCGTGCGCCAAATGTATAAATCTCTATATTTGTGAGTGTGCATTCTTTTCATAAATGCCGCTTGCAGATAATTAGTGTTAAATTTACGCAAGGGTTATAAATGAGGCCAATGACGTCCTGCTTACCTGGACGGACGTCAAATTTCACAGTGGATCTTGAGCAACCTGGTTGTACACTAAATGGGGAATAGTGGCTGTGTGAGAGCTGCATCAGATAATAGCCAGCCTTACAGCAGGTAGTCATACACCAATAACCTTATCTCCAGGATAATAATTGCATAACAGTTTGAGTAGTTCACTCTGCTTGTTATTTACCGAGATATCTGTTCAAGAAGCAGATGTTCTCAGACAAGATACTGTATGCCGGTGGAATTTTAACATAGCAATTACAAAACCAACCACACAATGACTGAATCCAAAATGGTATGGTGCACCACTTTTGACCAGTTCCTAAAGGGCTCTGGACAAAAGTAGTGCACTAAAAAGGAATAGGGTGCCATTTGGGATACACACAATGTAAACGACAAAATGGTCCAAAATAAAGATAAGGCAGGTTTATTGGCATCTACAGCTCAACAAGAAAGAAAATTGAGAGGTAATTATGTGACCACCACAAGTGGAAATAAAGTAAACAAAGTAGACTGTCAGTTTAAAAATGTCCCCACTTATGGTGAAGATTAAGATTGGGAAGGGGAAGCTGATCCTAGGCCTGTACCTAGGGAAAACTTCACGCTGGCAGCATCATGTTTAGCATCTCACTGGGGAAGCAGAGTATCCCTCCCTCCCTGGCAAGAACTAGATCCACTGCTATGGAAACACACCTGGAAAAGCGGCTTAGCCAGCACGTATAATGTACACTCTTAAAAATAAAGGTACTAAGTTGGAACCAAATAGGGTTCTTGAGAGCAATGCCATAGGGCAGTGGTTCCCAAACGTGTTATTGTCCTGTACCCCTTCATACATTCAACCTCCAGCCGCGTACCCTCTCCAGCACCAGGGTCAGCGCACTCTCAAATGTTGTTTTTTGACTTCATTGTAGGCCTGCCACACACACACTAAATGATACATTTATTAAACATAAGAATGAGTGTGAGTTTTTGTCACAACCCGGCTCGGGGGATGTGACAAATAGCTCTTATAGGACCAGGGCACAAATAATAATCTAATAATAATCTATAATTTTGCTCTTTATTTAGCCGTCTTACATTTAAAAAACTATTTGTTCATCAAACATTGTGAATAACTCACCACAGGTTAATGAGAATGGTGTGCTTGAAAGGATGCACGTAACTCTGCAATGTTGGGTTGTATTGGAGAGAGCCTCATTCTTAAATCCCTTTCCACACACAGTCTGTGCCTGTATTTAGTTGTCATGCTAGTGAGGGCCGAGAATCCACTCTCACATGGGTACGTGTTTGCAAAGGGCATCCGTGTCTTAACAGCGTGATTTGCCAAGGCAGGATACTCCAGAATTCTGGCAGTGGCTTCTGATTAAATTCAATTTTCACAGAACCGCTTGTTGCAATTTCGATGAAGCTCTCTTGAACAGATATTGGTAAGTGGACTGGAGGCAGGGCATGAAACGGATAATGAATCCAGTTGTTTGTGTCATCCGTTTCGGAACGTACCTGCGTAATTGCACACCCAACTCACTCAGGTGCTTCGCTATATCACATTTGACATTGTCTGTAAGCTTGAGTTCATTTGCACACAACAAATCATACAGTGATGGAAAGACCTGTGTGTTGTCCTTATTAATACAGACAGAGAAGAGCTCCAACTTCTTAATAATAGCCTCAATTTTGTCCCGCACATTGAATATAGTTGTGGAGAGTCCCTGTAATCCTACTCAGATCATTCAGGCGAGAAAAAAATTCACATAGATAGGCCAGTCGTGTGAGAAACTTGTCATCATGCAAGCGGTCAGACAAGTGAAAATGATCAGACAAGTGAAAATGATCGTCAGTAAATATAACTTTAAGCCAGTCTCTCAATTTTTTTTAAACGCATCAATACTTTGCCCCTTGATAAAAGCTTTCCAACATACAGAAGGGCCTTGCTTAAAAACAAAGTTAACCATTTTCACTGTAGTGTCCAAAAAGTATTTCAAGCTGTCAGGCGTTAAATTGGCAGCACGAGCCTCTCGGTAGACGCAGCAGTGTACCCAAGTGGCGTTAGGAGCAACTGCTTGCACGCGCGTTACCACTCCACCATGTCTCACTGTCATGGCTTTTGCGCCATCAGTACAGATACCAACACATCGTGACCACCAAAGTCCATTTGATGTCACAGAGCTGTCCAGTACTTAAAAAATATCCTTTGAAAATGTGAAGAAAATAAATGTGAGTCACATTTTTATTTGGCGTACCCCCGATGGTACCCCCAGGGGTACGTGCAACCCAGTTTGGGAATACCTGCTCTATGGCATCTCTCTCAATAATTTTATTTGGTTCCAACTTGCACATTTATTTTTAGGAGTGTAGATAAACACAATTCTGTCTGAAACACTGAGCACAACTGAATGTTTCTCAGTAGTTTTCAAATGGGGGGGATATGGTGAAACGGTTTCTGACTGGTGCAGAAATATTTATCTATCCAGCAACCACTGACTGGGCTGTCATATCATATTGCAGGTTATATACAGTGCATTCAGAAAGTATTCAGACCCCTTGAATTTTTCCACATTTTGTTACGTTACAGCCTTATTCTAAAACTGATTCAATTGTTTTTTCTCTTTTTTCTCTCACAATACCCCATAAAGACAAAGCAAAAATGTATTAAAAATGAAACGTGGAAATATCACATTTACATACAGTTGCAAGAAAAAGTGTGCGAACCCTTTGGAAATACCTGGATATCTGCATAAATTGGTCGAAAAAGGTGATCCGATCGTCCTATTAGTCACAACAATAGACAAACACAGTGTGTTTAAACTCATAACACACACATGATTGTATTTTCCTTGTCTATATTGAATGCATAATTTAAACATTCACAGTGTAGGTTGGGAAAAGTATGTGAACCCCTAGGCTAATGACTTCTCCAAAATATAATTGGATTCAGGAGTCCAAACAATGAGACGAGATTGGAGATGTTGCTTAGAGCTGCCTTGCCCTATAAAAAACACTCACAAAATGTGAGTTTGCTATTCACATGAAGCATTGCCTGATGTGAACCATGCCTCGAACAAAGTAGATCTCAGAAGACCTACAGTATATTAAGAATTGTTGACTTGCATAAAGCTGGAAAAGGTTACAAAAGTGTCTCTAAAAGCCTTGATCTTCATCAGTCCACGGTAAGACAAATTGTCTATAAATGGAGAAAGTTCAGCACTGCTGCTACTCTCCCTAGGAGTGGACGTCCTGCAAAGATGACTCTAAGAGCACAGCGCAGAATGCTCAATGAGGTTAAGAAGAATCCTAGAGTGTCAGCTAAAGACTTACAGAAATCTCTTGACGAGTCTACGATACGTAAAACACTAAACAAGAATGGTGTTCATGGGAGGACACCCTGGAAAAAGCCATTGCTGTCCAAACAAACAAGTTTGCAAAAGTTTGCAAAAGAGCACCTGGATGTTCCACAGCGCTACTGGCTTAGTATTCTGTGGACAGACGAAACTAAAGTTGAGTTGTTTGGAAGGAAGGAACACACAACACTATATGTGTGGAGCACAGCACACCAACATCAAAACCTCATCCCAACTGTAAAGTATGGTGGAGGGAGCATCATGGTTTGGGCTGCTCTGCTGTCTCACGGCCTGGACAGCTTGCTGTCATCGACTGAAAAAGGAATTTCCATGTTTATCAAGACATTTTGCAGGAGAATGAAAGGCTATCTGTTCGCCAATTAAGGCTCAACAGAAGTTGGGTGATGCAACAGGACAGCGACCCAAAACACGGTAATAAATCAACAACAGAATGGCTTCAACAGAAGAAAATATGCCTTCTGTGAAGTGGCCCAGTCAGAGTCCTGACCTCAACCCGAATGAGATGCTGTGACATGACCTTGAGAGCAGTTCACACCAGACATCCTAAGAATATTGCTGGACTGAAACAGTTCTGTAAATAGGAAAGGTCCAAAATTCCTCCTGGCCATTGTGCAGGTCTGATCCGCAAATACAGAAAACTCTTGGTTAAGGTTATTGCTGCCAAAGGAGGGTCAACCAGTTAGTTCACAAACTTTTTCACCCTACACCGTGAATGTCTACTCATCGTGTTCAATAAAGACATGAAAATGTATAATTGTTTGTGTGTTATTAGATTAAGCAGACTGTGTTTGTCTGTTGTTGTGACTTAAATAAAGATCAGATTCAATTTTATGACCAATTTATACAGAAATACAGGTAATTCCAAAGGCTTCACATACTTTTTCTTGCCTCTGTAAGTATTCAGACCCTACTAAGTACTTGTTGAAGCACCTTTGGCAGCGATTACAAAATTGAGCCTTCTTGAGTATGACGTTATAAACTTGGCACACCAGTATTTGGGGATAGCTATTTTCAGGTCTCTCCAAAGATGTTCGATTTGGTTCAAGTCCGGGCTCTGGCTGGGCCACTCGAGTCCCAAAGCCACTCCTGCGTTGTCTTGGCTGTATGCTTAGGATTGCTGTCCTGTTGGAAGGTGAACCTTCGCCCCAGTCTAAGGTCCTGAGCACTCTGGAGCATGTTTTCATCAAGGATCTCTCTGTACTTTGCTCTGTTCCCTCGATCCTTACTAGTCTCCTGGTCCCTGCCACTGAAAAACATCCCCACAGCATGATGCTGCCAATACCATGCTTCACCGCAGGGATGGTGCCAGGTGTAACGCTTGGCAAATAGGCCAAATAGTTAAATCTTGGTTCTCATGGTCTGAGATTCTTTAGGTGCCTTTTGAAAACTCCAAGTGGGCTGTCATGTGCCTTTTACTGAGGAGTGGCTTCCGTCTGGCCACTCTACCATAAAGGCCTGATTGGTGAAGTGCTGCAGAGATGGTTGTCCTTCTGGAAGGTAACATCTCCACAGAACAACTCTGGAGCTCTGTAAGAGTGACCATTGGGGTCTTGGTCACCTCCCTGACCAAGGACCTTCTCCCCCGATTGCTCAGTTTGTCCAGGTGGCCAGCTCTATAAAGAGTTTTTGTGGTTCGAAATTTCTTTCATTTAAGAATGATGGAGGCCACTGTGTTCTTGGGGACCTTCAATGCTGCAGACATGTTTTGGTACCCTTCCCCAGATCTGTGCCCCGACACAATCCTGTCTCTGAGCTCTTCGGACAATTACTTCGACCTTATGGCTTGGTTTTTGCTATTACATGCACTGTCAACTGTGGGATTTTATATAGACAGGTGTGTGCCTTTCCAAATAATTTTTAATCAATTGAAGTTACCACAGGTGGACTATAATCAAGTTGCAGCAACATCTCAAGGATGATCAATGGAAACAGGATGCACCTGAGCTCAATTTCAAGTCACATAGCAAAGGATCTGAATCTTATGAATGTAAATAAGGCATTTCTTTTTTACATTTTTAATACATTTGCAAACATTTAAAAAAAGTTGTTTTCACTTTGTCTTTATGGGGTATTGTGTGTAGATTGATGAGAATTTTTTCTTCATTTAATCCATTTTAGAATAAGTTTGTAACGTAACAAAGTGTAGAAAAAGTCAAGGGGTCTCAATACTTTCAAATCAAAATCGAATCAAATATTTTTGCTTAAAAATATATATTTCACCTTTATTTAACCAGGTAGGCCAGTTGAGAACAAGTTCTCATTTACAGCTGCGACCTGGCCAAGATAAAGCAAAGCAGTTCGACACATTGAATAACACAGAGTTACACATGGAGTAAAACAAACATACAGTCAATAATACAGTGGAACAAGTCTATATACAGTGTGTGCAAATGAGGTAGGATAAGGGAGGTAAGGCAATAAATAGGCCATGGTGGCAAAGTAATTACAATATAGCAGTTAAACACTGGAATGGTAGATGTGCAGAAGATTCATGTGCAAGTAGAGATACTGGGGTGCAAAGGAGCAAGATAAATACATAAATACAGTATGGGGATGAGGTAGTTGGATGGGCTATTTACATGAGGTAGTTGGATGGGCTATTTACAGATGGGCTATGTACAGGTGCAGTGATCTGTGAGCTGCTCTGACAGCTGGTGCTTAAAGCCAGTGAGGGAGATATGAGTCTCCAGCTTCAGGGATTTTTGCAGTTTGTTCCAGTCATTGGGAGCAGAGAACTGGAAGGAAAGGCGGCCAAAGGAAGAATTGGCTTTGGGGATGACCAGTGAGATATACCTGCTGGAGCGCATGCTACGGGTGGGTGCTGCTATGGTGACCAGTGAGCTGAGATAAGGCGGGGCTTTACCTAGCAGAGACTTGTAGATGACCTGGAGCCAGTGGGTTTGGCGGCGAGTATGAAGCGAGGGCCAGCCAACGAGAGCATACAGGTCGCAGTGGTGGGTAGTATATGGGGCTTTGGTGACAAAACGTATGGCACTGTGATAGACTGCATCCAATTTGTTGAGTGGAGTGTTGGAGGATATTTTATAGATGACATCGCCGAATTCGAGTGTCGGTAGGATGGTCAGTTTTATGAGGGTGTGTTTAGTAGCATGAGTGAAGGATGCTTTGTTGCGATATAGGAAGCCGATTCTAGATTTTATTTTGGATTGGAGATGCTTAATGTGAGTCTGGAAGGAGAGTTTAGAGTCTAACCAGACACCTAGGTATTTGTAGTTGTCCACATATTCTAAGTCAGAACCGTACAGAGTAGTGATGCTGGACGGGCGGGCAGGTGCAGGCATCGATCGGTTGAATAGAATGCATTTACTTTTACTTGCATTTAAGAGCAGTTGGAGGCCACGCAAGGAGAGTTGTATGGCATTGAAGCTCGTCTGAAGGTTAGTTAACACAGTGTCCAAAGAAGGGCCAAAGGTATACAGAATGGTGTCGTCTGCGTAGAGGTGGATCAGAGAATCACCAGCAGCAAGAGCGACATCAATGATGCATACAGAGAAGAGAGTCGGCCCGAGAATTGAACCCTGTGGCACCCCCATATAGACTGCTAGAGGTCCGATTTGACACACTGAACTCTAACAGAGAAGATAGTTGGTGAACCAGGAGAGGCAATTATTTGAGAAACCAAGGCTGTTGAGTCTGCCGATAAGAATGTGGTGATTGACAGTGTCGAAAGCCTTGGCCAGGTCGATGAATACGGCTGCACAGTAATGTATCTTATCGATGGTGGTTATCATATCGTTTAGGACCTTGAGCGTGGCTGAGCTGCACCCATGACCAGCTCTGAAACCAGATTGCATAGCGGAGAATGTATGGTGGGATTCGAAATGGTCGGTAATCTGTTTGTTAACTTGGCTTTCAAAGACCTTAGAAATGCAGGGTATTGTCACGACTTCTGCTGAAGTCGTTGCCTCTCCTTGTCCGGGCGGTGTTCGGCGGTCGACTTCACCGGTCTTCTAGCCATCATCGATCCATTTTTCATTTTCCATTGGTTTTGTCTTGTCTTCCCACACACCTGTTGTCAATCCCATTCATTACCTGTTGTGTATTTAACTCTCTGTTTCCCTTCATGTGTTTGTCAGAGATTGTTGTATGTCAAGTGTTGTTTTATTAGTGTATAGGTGTGCGACGGGTCCTCGTACCCATTTTATTTGATGTATGTATATTTTCTCGTGTTTGGAGCATGTCATGGACATTGATTAAAAGTCTCCATATACACTTCGTTTACTCTCCTGCGCCTGACTTCCCTGCCACCTATACACACGACGATGACAGAATCTCTGACCCTAAAAAATGAAGTCAGCAGGAGGAGGCACTTCGCTAATGGAGGTTGAGGAACGCGTCATGGAACAAGCGGAGGAGATTGACAGTCTGTGCGCTGCCATGGATCGCATTGTCCAGAGTATGGACCGCTGGGAGAGACAGGGAGCTTTTCCAGTACCTCCACCACCACCTGGAATTCCTTTGAACGCTTTTTCTCCTCCGGAACAGAACAGGATCCAGTTATCCCTACCCACGGGATACAATGGAGATACTGCCAGCTGCCAGGGTTTTCTCCTAAAACTGAACTTGTATCTAGCCACGGTCTCTCCAGTACCATCAGACCGTGAGAAAAGCTCCGCCCTCGTCTCATGCCTTACCGGGAAAGCCCTGGAGTGGGCCAACGCTGTGTGTGGAGAGGATAAGGCGTTGGACCATTTTGAGGAGCTCATCTGCCATTTCCGGAAGGTATTCGACCACCCATCCGAAGGCAGAGCAGCAGGTGAGCTCCTCTATCATCTGAGGCAGGGGACGAGGAGTGCTCAGGAGTTCGCTTTGGAGTTTAGGACTTTGGCTGCCGGCGCTGGATGGAGCGACAGGGCCCTGATCGACCACTACCGTTGTAGTCTACGCGAGGACGTCCGTCGGGAGCTGGCCTGTAGAGACACCACCCTCAACTTCGACCAGCTGGTGGATATGTCCATCAGGCTGGACAACATGCTGGCTACTCGGGGACGTCTAGATCGGGGTCTGGTTGTTCCATCCTCCCGCACTCTCTCTCCCGAACCTATGGAATTGGGAGGGATGGTGCGCAGGGAGACCGGAGGGGGTACCTGCTCGAGCACCATCTATGATCGCAGAGATCACACTGCTGATCGGTGCCGGGTTGGTTCCTCTGGGAATAGAGAAGGCAGGCAGGGCACTCTGGCATCACCCCAGGTGAGTAGGCACCATACTCATCCAGAGCCCTCTGCTGCACTTATGTTTGTCTCTGTCACTTTTCCGGATTTTTCCCTGCATTCCCAGTATAAGGCGCTAGTAGATTCAGGCGCGGCTGGGAATTTCATTAATAAAAATTTTGCTCATAGTTTAGGGATTCCTGTTGTTTCTGTGGATATGCCTTTCCCTATTCATGCCTTAGATAGTCGACCAATAGGGTCAGGGTTTATCAGGGAGGTCACTGCACCTTTGTCTATGATAACGCAGGAGGGTCACAAGGAGAAGATTAGTCTTTTCCTTATTGATTCCCCTGCGTATTCTGTGGTGTTAGGCCTACCCTGGTTAACTACTCATAACCCCACTGTTTCTTGGCCACAGAGGGCTCTCACGGGGTGGTCGCGAGAGTGCTCAGGTAGGTGTGTAGGGGTTTCCGTTGGTGCTACTACGGTGGAAAGTCCAGACCAGGTTTCCACCGTGCGCATTCCCCCAGAATATGCCGATTTGGCACTCGCCTTCTGTAAAAAGAAGGCGACTCAATTACCACCCCATCGACAGGGGGATTGTGCGATAGATCTCCTGGTAGACGCTGCATATCCCAGGAGTCACGTGTATCCTCTGTCGCAAGCGGAGACAGTGGCTATGGATAATTATATCTCTGAATCCCTGCGTCAGGGGTTCATTCAGCCATCCATTTCACCCGCCTCTTCGAGTTTCTTTTTTGTGAAGAAGAAGGATGGCGGTTTACGCCCGTGCATTGATTATCGAGACCTTAATAAAATCACGGTAAAATATAGTTACCCGCTACCTTTGATCAATACAGTAATGGAGTCAATGCGCGGGGCCCGCTTCTTCACAAAATTGGATCTCAGGAGTGCGTACAATCTGGTGCGTATTAGGAGGGGTGATGAGTGGAAGACGGCATTTAGCACCACCTCAGGTCATTATGAGTACCTGGTCATGCCATATGGGTTGATGAATGCTCCATCAGTCTTCCAATCGTTTGTAGATGAGATCTTCAGGGACCTGAACGGGCAGGGTGTAGTGGTGTATATCGATGATATTTTGATATACTCTGCTACACGCGCTGAGCATATGTCCTTGGTGTGCAGGGTGCTTGGTCGCCTGTTGGAGCATGATTTATATGTCAAGGCTGAGAAATGCTTGTTCTTCCAACAATCCATCTCCTTCCTAGGGCATCAGATTTCCACTTCAGGAGTGGAAATGGAGAGCGACCGCATTACAGCCGTGCGTAATTGGCCGACTCCAACCACGGTAAAGGAGGTGCAGCGTTTTTTAGGGTTTGCCAATTACTACCGGAGATTTATCCGGGGTTTTGGTCAGGTTGCAGCTCCCATTACCTCACTGCTAAAGGGGGGACCGGTGCGCTTGCAGTGGTCGGCCGAGGCGAATAGGGCTTTTGGTAAACTGAAGGCTCTGTTTACCTCGGCGCCTGTGTTGGCTCATCCGGATCCCTCTTTGCCATTCATAGTAGAGGTGGACGCATCCGAAGCTGGGATAGGAGCAGTGCTCTCTCAGCGTTCGGGTGTGCCACCGAAGCTTCGCCCCTGTGCTTTCTTTTCGAAGAAGCTCAGCCCGGCGGAGCGTAACTATGATGTGGGGGACCGAGAGCTGTTAGCTGTCGTAAAAGCCTTGAAGGTGTGGAGGCATTGGCTTGAGGGGGCTAATCACCCTTTTCTCATCTGGACTGACCACCGCAATCTGGAGTACATCCGGCAGGCGAAGAGACTAAATCCTCGCCAGGCAAGGTGGGCCATGTTTTTCACTCGTTTTGTGTTTACGCTTACTTACAGACCAGGCTCCCAGAACGTCAAGGCAGACGCATTGTCTCGGCTGTATGACACAGAGGAGCGGCCCATGAATCCCACTCCCATACTCCCAGAGTCGTGTTTGGTGACGCCAGTAGTGTGGGAGCTGGACGCGGACAATGAGCGGGCGTCACGTGCAGAGCCCTCTCCTCCTGAGTGTCCAGCTGGTCGTCTGTACGTTCCGTCTGCTGTCCGCGACCGATTGATCTATTGGGCTCACACATCACCCTCCTCTGGTCATCCTGGGAAAGGTCGGACGATGCGCTGTCTTGATGGGAGGTACTGGTGGCCCACTTTAGCAAAGGACGTGAGGATTTATGTTTCCTCCTGTTCGGTGTGCGCCCAGTGCAAGGCTCCTAGACACCTGCCTAGAGGTAAGCTTCTACCTTTACCCGTTCCTCAACGGCCGTGGTCGCACCTGTCAGTGGATTTTGTGACTGATCTTCCACCTTCACAGGGTTACACCACGATCCTGGTCGTTGTGGATCGGTTCTCTAAGTCCTGTCGTCTTCTCCCTTTGCCCGGTCTCCCTACGGCCTTACAAACTGCGGAGGCTCTGTTTACACATGTTTTCCGGCATTATGGGGTGCCTGAGGATATAGTGTCTGATCGGGGTCCCCAGTTCACGTCAAGGGTCTGGAAGGCGTTCATGGAACGTCTGGGGATCTCGGTTAGTCTTACCTCAGGTTTTCACCCCGAGAGTAATGGGCAGGTGGAGAGAGTTAACCAGGATGTGGGCAGGTTTCTGCGGTCCTATTGCCAGGACCGGCCAGGGGAGTGGGCGAAGTTCGTGCCCTGGGCAGAGATAGCCCAGAACTCGCTACGTCACTCCTCCACTAACCTTACCCTTTTCAATGTGTATTAGGGTATCAGCCGGTTCTGGCTCCTTGGCATCAGAGTCAGACCGAAGCTCCTGCGGTGGACAATTGGTTTCGGCACGCTGAGGAAACTTGGGAGGCAGCCCACGTCCACCTTCAGCGTGCCATAAGGCGCCAGAAAATTGGCGCAGACCGTCGCCGCAGTGAGGCCCCGGTGTTCGTACCAGGGGACAGGGTCTGGCTCTCGACCCGAAACCTGCCCCTCCGCCTGCTCTGCCGGAAGCTGTGTCCGCGGTTTGTGGGGCCGTTTAAAGTCCTGAGGAGAGTGAACGAGGTATGTTATAGATTACAACTGCCCACTAATTACCGTATTAACCCCTCGTTCCATGTGTCTCTCCTCAGGCCGGTGGTGGCTGGCCCGCTCCAGGAGGCTGAAGTGCGTGAAGTTCCTCCGCCTCCTCTAGACATCGAGGGGGTCCCGGCGTACTCTATTCGATCCATTTTGGATTCGAGACGTCGGGCGAGGGGCCTTCAGTACCTCGTGGACTGGGAGGGGTACGGGCCGGAGGAGAGATGCTGGGTTCCGGTGGAGGACGTTTTAGATCCTTCCATGTTAAAAGAATTCCACCGCCTCCATCCGGATCGCCCTGCACCTCGCCCTCCGGGTCGTCCCCGAGGCCGGTGTCGACGCGCTGCTGGAGCCGCGCGTCAGGGGGGGGGTAATGTCACGACTTCTGCCGAAGTCGTTGCCTCTCCTTGTCCGGGCGGTGTTCGGCGGTCGACTTCACCGGTCTTCTAGCCATCATCGATCCATTTTTCATTTTCCATTGGTTTTGTCTTGTCTTCCCACACACCTGTTGTCAATCCCATTCATTACCTGTTGTGTATTTAACCCTCTGTTTCCCTTCATGTGTTTGTCAGAGATTGTTGTATGTCAAGTGTTGTTTTATTAGTGTATAGGTGTGCGACGGGTCCTCGTACCCATTTTATTTGATGTATGTATATTTTCTCGTGTTTGGAGCATGTCATGGACATTGATTAAAAGTCTCCATATACACTTCGTTTACTCTCCTGCGCCTGACTTCCCTGCCACCTATACACACGACGTTGACAGGTATGATAGATATAGGTCTATAGCAGTTTGGGTCTAGTGTCTCCCCCTTTGAAGAAGGGGATGACCACAGCAGCTTTCCAATCTTTGGGAATCTCAGACGATACGGAAGAGAGGTTGAACAGTCTAGTAATAGGGGTTGCAACAATTTCGGTAGATAATTTTAGAAATAGAGGGTCCAGATTGTCTAGCCCGGCTGATTTGTAGGGGTCAAGATTTTGCAGCTCTTTCAGAACATCAGTTATCTGGATTTGGGTGAAGGAGAAATGGGGGGGGCTTGGGCGAGTTGCTGTGGGGGGTACAGGGCTGTTGATCGGGGTAGGGGTAGCCAGGTGGAAAGCATGGCCAGCCATAGGAAAATACTTTATGAAATTCTCAATTATAGTGGATTTATCGGTAGTGACAGTGTTTCCTAGCCTCAGTGCAGGGGGCAGCTGGGAGGAGGTGCTCTTATTCTCCATTAACTTTACAGTGTCCCAGAACTTTTTTGAGTTTGTGCTACAGGATGAAAATTTCTGCCTGAAAAAGCTAGGCTTTGCTTTCCTAACTGCCTGTGTATATTGGTTCCTAACTTCCCTGAAAAGTTGCATATCACGGGGGATATTCGATGCTAACGCAGAACGGTCACATACACGTGTTTAGCAAATGTTATTGCAGGTGTAGCGAAATACTTGTGCTTCTAGCTCTGACAGTGCAGTAATATCTAACATGTAATATCTGACAGTTTCACAACATATTCCCAAATACACGTAAATCTAAGTAAGGAATGGATTAAGAATATAAACTCAGCAAAAAAGAAACTTCCTCTCACTGTCAACTGCGTTTATTTTCAGCAAACTTAACATGTGTAAATATTTGTATGAACATAACAGGATTCAACAACTGAGACATAATTCAAAAGGCACTCGCACATCTGAGCAATAATTTTTTGCAGGTACATAGAAACTGTTGACCAAGAGGAAGGAAAAAGGAAACCGCACACTGCTCTTGATAGTATCACAGATATGAATATCACTGATGAGTATCACTGACGCAAGCTTATCAAACAACTGAGACATAAACTGAACAAGTTCCACAGACATGTGAATAACAGAAATTGAATAATGTGTCCCTGAACAAAGGGGGGGGGGGGTCAAAATCAAAAGTAACAGTCAGTGTGGCCACCAGCTGCATTAAGTACTGCAGTGCATCTCGTCCTCATAGACTGCACCAGATTTGCCAGTTCTTGCTTTGAGATGTCGCCCCACTCTTCCACCAAGGCACCTGCAAGTTCCCGGACATTTATGGGGGGAATGGCCCTAGTCCTCACCCTCCGATCCAACAGGTCCCAGACGTACCTCAATGGGATTGAGATTCGGGCTCTTTGCTGGCCATGGCAGAACACTGACATTCCTGTCTTGCAGGAAATCACGCACAGAACGAGCCGTATGGCTGGTGGCATTGTCATGCTGGAGGGTCATGTCAGGACGAGCCTGCAGGAAGGGTACCACATGAGGGGGGAGGATGTCTTCCCTGTAACACACAGCGTTGAGATTGCCTGCAATGACAACAAGCTCAGTCCGATGATGCTGTGACACACCAACCCAGACCATGACGGACCCTCCACCTCCAAACCGATCCCGCTCCAGAGTACAGACTCGGTGTAACGCTCATTCCTTCAATAATAAACGCAAATTCGACCATCACCCCTGGTGAGACAAAATTGCGACTCATCAGTGAAGAGCACTTTTTGTCAGTCTTGTCTGGTCCAGCGACGGTGGATTTGTTCCCATAGGCAACGTTGTTGTTGGTGATGTCTGGTGAGGACCTGCCTTACAACAGGCCTACAAGCACTCAGTCCAGCCTCTCTCAGCCTATTGCGGACAGTCTGAGCACTGATGGAGGGATTGTGCGTTCTTGGTGTAACTCGGGCAGTTGTTGTGGCCATCCTGTATCTGTCCCACAGGTGTGATGTTCGGATGTACCGATCCTGTGCAGGTGTTGTTACACGTGGTCTGCCACTGCGAGGACAATCAGCTGTCCGTCCTGTCTCCCTGTAGCGCTGTCTTATGCGTCTCACAGCACGGACATTGCAATTTATTGCCCTGGCCACATCTGCAGTCCTCATGCCTCCTTGCAGCATGCCTAAGGCACCTTCACACAGATTACCAGGGACCCTGGGCATCTTTCTTTTGGTGTTTTTCAGAGTCAGTAGAAAGACCTCCTTCTTAATGTCCTAGGTTTTCATAACTGTGACCTTAATTGCCTACTGTCTGTAAGCTGTTAGTGTCTTAATGATCTACTGCTAAACTTTGTTCAAGCAAGTCAAAATACATTTCTATTTAATCCTCAGGTACCCTAAAATGTAATTAACTTCTTCTGGCTGCAAGCCCGAAGCCGGGCACAATATGACAACAGCCACTTCAAGTGCAGGGCGCGAAATTGAAAATATATTTTTTAGAAATATTTAACTTTCACACATTAACAAGTCCAATACAGCATATGAAAGATAAACATCTTGTGAATCCAGCCAACATGTCCGATTTTTAAAATGTTTTACAGCGAAAACACCACATATATTTATGTTAGCTCACCACCAAATACAAAAAAGGACAGACATTTTTCACAGCACAGGTAGCATGCACAAAGCCAACCTAACTAACCAAGAACCAACCAAACTAACCAAGAAACAACTTCATCAGATGACAGTCTTATAACATGTTATACAATAAATCTATGTTTTGTTCAAAAAATGTGCATATTTGAGCTATAAATCAGTTTTACATTGCAGCTACCATCACAGCTACCGTCACAAATAGGACCGAAGCAGCCAGAGTAATTACGGACACCAACGTCAAATACCTAAATACTCATCATAAAACATTTCTGAAAAATCGATGGTGTATAGCAAATTAAAGACAAACATCTTGTGAATCCAGACAATATTTCCGATTTTTTAAGTGTTTTACAGTGAAAACACAATATAGCATTATATTAGCTTACTACAATAGCCTACCACACTACCGCATTCATTCAGGAAGGCACGTTAGTGATAGCAATAGGCACGTTAGCGATAGCGAATAAACCAGCAAAAGATATATAATTTTTGACTAGCGTTGATAAGCTTCATCAGATGACAGTCCTATAACATCAGTTATACATACACTTATGATTTGTTCGAAAATGTGCATATTTAGAGCTGAAATCAGTGGTTATACATTGTGCTAACGTAGCATCTTTTTCACAGAATGTGCGGATATTTTTATGGCACTCAACTATTCTGACCAAATAACTATGCATAAACGTTACAAAAAAATACATATTGTATAGGAAATGATAGATACACTAGTTCTTAATGCAATCGCTGTGTTAGAATTCTAAAAAATAACTTCATTACGACATCCAGCTTAGGTATAGCGAGAGAGTACCCAAAATCTGGGCGCAAACGACTAGTACAACATGTTCGACAGATATATGAAATAGCATCATAAAATGGGTCCTACTTTTGATGATCTTTCATCAGAATATTGTACAAGGGGTCCTTTGTCGGGAACAATCGTTGTTTGGATTTAGGAATGTCCTCTTCTCCAGTCAATTAGCACGGAAAGCTAGCAAAGTGGTGCTAAGCTCTCCTTCCTGAACAAAGGCACACAACGCAACACGCCTAACGTCCCGAATAAATTTCAATAATCTAATAAAACTATATTGAAAAAACATACTTTACAATGATATTGTCACATGTATCAAATAAAATCAAAGCCGGAGATATTAGTCGTCCATAACGACAGGTTATCAGAAGGCAAATCCAGGTCCCGTCACACGCTCTCCAGAAAACAGGAAACTGGTGACACGTCATGCCGAGAGCTTTTATTCGACCACAGATCAAGTTACACACTCCATTTCTTCTCTCACTGCCTGTCGACATCTAGTGGAAGACGTATGAAGTGCATCTATACTAATAAATATCAAGGACATTAATAGGCAGGCCCTGGAACAGAGCATCGATTTCAGATTTTCCACTTCCTTTCAGGAAGTTTGCTGCAGAATGAGTTCTGTTTTACTCACAGATATAATTCAAACGGTTTTAGAAACTAGAGAGTGTTTTCTATCCAATATTAATAATAATATGCATATTGTACGAGCAAGAATTGAGTACGAGGCCGTTTGAAATGGGCACCTTTTATCCGGCTACTCAATACTGCCCCTGCAGCCCAAACAGGTTAAACTATAATATGTCATACGGAAAGAAGTATGTTTAATAGGGAAGCAAAATTAGCAGGTGCGCGCACAGACTGATTTCCAACTCTGACTCCAACTCTGATTACCAAAACTCCAAATTCTTCCTCGTTTGGGAAGAAACAAACCTGAAACCTTGACCAAAGACTGTTGACATCTAGTGGAAGCCATTGGAATTGCAATCTGGGAGCTGGATTTGGATATGACCCTATGCATTCCATTGGAAGAACATTGGCTTTCAAAAAAATAATCTGGTTGTTTTTTCTTTGGATTTTCTTCTACCATATCTATTGTGTTATAGATTCATACATTATTTTAACATTTCTACAAACTTTAAAGTGTTTTCTATCCAATGGTACCAATTATAAGCATATCCTGGCTTCTGGGCCTGAGCCAATTATAAGCATATCCTGGCTTCTGGGCCTGAGTAACAGGCAGTTTACTTTGGGCATGTCAGTCAGGCGGAAATTCAGAAAAAAGGACCCTATCCTGAAGAAGTTTTAACAACCGTTCCACAGGTGCATGTTCATTAATTGTTTATGGTTCATTGAAGAAGCATGGGAAACAGGGTTTAACCTTTACAATGAAGATCTGTGAAGTTATTTGGATTTTTATGAATTATCTTTGAAAGACAGGGTCCTGGAAAAAGGAGTTCATATACATATACGTCCGAGCGGCATTGGGCTAAGATACAGTGGCATAGTATAGAGTATAGTATATGCATATGAGATGGGTGCTGCAATATTTGCAAACAATTAAAGTGACTAAGATACCGTAGAATAGCATGGAGTACAGTTTATACATATGAGATGAGTAATGCAAGATACAGAGACATTATTAATAAAGTGGCTAGTGTTTAATTTCCTTAAAGTGGCCAGTGATTCCTGATCTATGTCTATCGGCAGCAGCCTCTGATGTGCTGGAGATGGCTGTTTAACAGTCAGTGGTGTAGTATAGAATACAATACAGTATATATGTACATATGAAATGGGGAATGCAATATGTAAACACAATTTAAAAGTGACTAAGATATCTTAGAATAGTGTTGTGTACGGTTTATACATGTGAGATGAGTAATGCTAGATACGGGAACATTATTCAAGTGGCTACTGATGCATTTCTAAAAGTGACCAGTGATTCCTAATCTATGTATATAGGCAGCTGCCTCTAATGTGCTAGTCATGGCTGTTTATCAGTCTGGTGGCCTTGAGATCGAAGCTGTTTTTCACTCTTGGTCCCAGCTTTGATGCACCTGTACTGACCTCGCCTTCTGGATGATAACAGGGTGAACAGGCAGTGGCTCGAGTGGTTGATGATCTTTTTGGCCTTCCTATGGCATCGGGTGCTGTAGGTGTCTAGGAGGATTGGAGGTTTGCCCCTGGTAATGCGTTGGGCAGACCGCACCACCCTCTGGAGAGTTTTGCGGTTGTGGGCGGTGCAGTTGCCACACCAGGTGGTGCTACAGCCCAACAGGATGCTCTCAATTGTGAATCTGTAAGGTTTGTGAGGGTTTTAGGTGTTAAGCCACATTTCTTTAGCCTCCCAAGATTGAAGAGGCGCTGTTGCGCCTTCTTCACCACACTGTCTGTGTGGGTGAACTATTTCAGTTAGTCAGTGATGTGTAAGCCGAGAAACTTGAAGCTTTCCACCTTCTCCACTGTGGTCCCATCGAAGTGGATATGGGGGTGCGCCCTCTGCTGTTTCCTGAAGTCCACGATCATCTCCTTCGTTTTGTTGACGTTGAGTGAGATGTTATTTTCCTGGCACCACACTCCCAGAGCCCTCACCTCCTCCCTATAGGCTGTCTCATCTTATGTTGGTAATCAATCAAATTTCAATCAAATGTGTTTATAAAGCCCTATTTACATCAGCCGATGTCACAAAGTGCTATACAGAAACCCAGCCTAAAACCCCAAACAGCAAGCAATGCAGATGTAGAAGCACGGTGGCTAGTAAAACCTCCCTATAAAGGCAGGAACCTAGAAAGAAACCTAGAGAGGAACCAGGGTTTTGGGGGGCGGCCTGTCCTCTTCTGGCTGTGCCAGTTGGAGATTATAACAGTACATGGCCAAGATTTTCAAACGTTCATAGATGACCAGCAGGGTCAAATAATAATAATCACAGTGGTTGTAGAGGGTGCAACAGGTCAGCACCTCAGAAGTAAATGTCAATTGGCCTTTCATAGCTGATCATTCAGAGTTAGAGACAACAGGTGCAGTAGAGAGAGAAAACAGCAGGTCCGGGACAAGGTAGCACGTCCGGTGAACAGGTCAGGGCTCCATAGACACAGGCAGACCAGTTGAAACTGGAGCAGCAGGACGACCAGGTGGACTGGGGACAGCAAGGAGTCATCCGGTCAGGTAGTCTTGGGGCATGGTCCTAGGGCTCTGGTCCTCTGAGAGAAGACAGAAAAGAGAGAAAGAGAGAGTTAGAAGGAGCATACTTAAATTCACACAGGACACCGGATAAGATAGGAGAAATACTCCAGATATAACAGACTGACCCTAGCCCCCCGACACAAACTATTGCAGCATAAATACAGGAGGCTGAGAAAGGAGGGGTCGGGAGACACGATACCCCCGGACAGGGCCAATCAGGCAGGATATAACCCCACCCACTTTGCTAAAGCACAGCCCCCACACCACTAGAGGGATATCTTCAAACCACCAACTTACTACCCAGACACAAGGACGAGTATAGCCCACGAAGATCTCCCCCACGGCACGAACCCGAGGGGGGCGTCAACCCGGACAGGAAGATCACATCAGTGACTCAACCCACTCAAGTGACGCACCCCTCCTAGGGACAACATGGAAGAGCACCAGTAAGCCAGTGACTCAGCCCCCATAATAGGGTTAGAGGCAGAGATCAAGCCGACTACTGTAGTGTCATCTGCAAACTTGATGATTGAGTTGGAGGTGTGCTAGGCTACGCAGTCACGGGTGAACAGGTAGTACAGGATGGGGCTGAGCCCCAGTGTTGAGGATCAGCGAAGAGGAGGTGTTGTTTCCTACCTTCACCATCTGGGGATGACCCATCAGGAAGTCCAGGACCCAGTTGCACAGAGCGGGGTTCAGACCCAGGTCCTCGAGCTTAATGATATGCTTGGAGGGTACTATGGTGTTGAATGCTGAGCTATAGTCAATGAACAGCATTCTTACATAGGTATGCCTCTTGTCCAGATTGGACAGGGCAGTGTGCGGGCGATTGCATTGTCTGTGGATCTATTGGGGCGGTAAGCAAATTGAAGTGGGTCTACGGTGGCAGGTAAGGTGGAGGTGATATGATCCTTGACTAGTCTCTCCAAGCACTTCATGATGACAGAGGTGTGTGCTACGGAACGATAGAAGTTTAGTTCAATTACCTTTGCTTTCTGAGGTACAGGGACAATGGTGGCCATCTTGAAGCATGTGGGGACAACAGACTGGGATAGTGAGGGATTTAATATACCTGTGAACACACCAACCACCTGGTCGGCGATACTTTCCGAATGCACTGTAGGTAGGTTTGCCTATGCCAGAATACATTGACTGAGGAGGTCAGACCACCATTTTCACCCATGCACAAGTAATGTGGCATTTAGAAGCCAATTTCCTCTGTGGATGTAGAGAAACAATTATGATGTTTTTGTTGTGCAGACCAAAGATGCTAGAATCGTATTTTCTTGCCCACAACCTTGCGTGTGACCTCGGTATACTGCATTGTTACATTGTCACAATACAAAATCACAGTTCTCCATTATAAAAAGCAAAGCTTCGAACTTTACCTTCACAGAGGAGCGCTCCATGAATGGCATGTCGAGATTCCGGAGGTGGGTGTGACCTCACTGGAGAAGGCTGGGCAAATATGTGCAAAAAAGCCATCAGGGGTTTGAGCGTGCAGCCTTTGGGGAGGGTCGCCACAATGTTGGATGGATGCCTTTCTCCAGAGAGTATTGCATCCTCTGGAATACAGAGCTTGTGGACTTGGAACAGAAGAGAGGAGCAGTATTTTTTTATTTTTTACCATTGTTTAACTAGGCAAGTCGGTTAAGAACAAATTCTTACTTTCAATGAAGGCCTAGGAACAGTGGGTTAACTGCCTGTATCACGTGTTAACTGAATGTTTACTTTAGCCTGTTGCAATAGGCCTAAAAGGAGCATTCTGCATGTGAGCTTGAATTATTGGCAAACTCAGAGAGAACAAAATTAGTTTGTCAACTTTTTGGTTAGGCTATGTGTACAGATTGATTTTTTGTCACATTTGTTTTAAGTTCAGAAATGTCTGTAGCCTATATTTATTTCAACATAAAATAAAATAAATGATCCCCTAATGCATTTTAGGGTTTTCTTGCCGGCAGCTGTTGCAATTCCAATTGGATCAGGTAGGCCTATGTCAATATTTTGTTAACAATTTGCATCTGGCCCTTGGCCCTAGTTTGCTCATCTGAAACTGTTTACACCTTATACCTAAATATTAGCCATTTTATATTTTTCTATGTTTCTCTCTTATCCAAGGCTGTGAAGGATCTGAATGCACCAAAACCATAGAGGTATTGACCAGAACGGTAGACTCTGGGAATACGATCCAGCAGGACGCTAATTACCTGAACCAGTTCAAAGAGATGAACTCTCCTGCTGTGGGACAGAAAACATTGTGATGCGGGCTTGGTCTTACCCTTCATCGGCCTCACTGGAAGTAAGTTGGACATTAATTGCGTAACATTACTGTTATCAACCTACATGGCCTCCAGAAACTCACTGCAGTGAATTTGAGTTCGACTTTGGGTGAATTTATTCGGATTTGTAATACAATTTCTTTTCCCTCTTTACCACACATTCGTCTACCCTGCATCATTTGTTTGTTTGTTTGTTTGTTTGTCTTAATTCACCAAAACAACATAGCCTAAGCCTCAGTCAAGCTGTTTCCTCAGCTGTTATCGCTCTGTCATTGAAAACATGGTTCTGGAGGAATGTGTTAAAACTGTGTTGTCTGCTGGCCAGCATTCTGGACAGTGTCTCCAGGGCCATCTTCAGTAGGCAAATGTTGTGAAACGTTGCAGATAGAAATGTCATGAATAGAACCAACATGATTCCTTATTCTACATGTCAG
The DNA here is from genome assembly GCF_029448725.1 of Salvelinus fontinalis. Lineage (NCBI taxonomy): Eukaryota > Metazoa > Chordata > Actinopteri > Salmoniformes > Salmonidae > Salvelinus > Salvelinus fontinalis. Next base: position 36,843,542 of record NC_074685.1, read on the forward strand.
AGAGGTATGTCTGTTCTACATGCTATATTTCTACCTGAACGTTGTACAACGCTGTGCCCTGCTGAACGCACCGCGGGGCTAAAGCCTGAGTGTAAATACAACACTCACAACATCCATATTAAACTTCTACCCTATGTCTTTCTCTTTTCCCCAAGGTCCAAAGCAGAGGCGAAACTGTTGTAAAAATGGTGGCGCCTGTATTTTGGGAAGCTTTTGCGCATGCCCGCCGCACGTCATCGGCCGGAGCTGTGAATACGACGAACGCGTCGGGTAATTTAATTTCCCAATAATTCATATCCCAATATTTCTAGGCCTGTTTGACTGTGGAGGAAACGCATATTTGAAGTCTAAAGTGATGTATCTAGCCTGTTTTGACATGTATCTCTCTGCTCTGCTCTGCTCCCTGTCCCTGCGGGTGCTGTGGTATCATTCCCCATGGAGAGTGAATGCAGAATGGCTGCTCATACTGCAGGTGTGGATTTGGGGTCCTGCACTGTTTCCCTCAGGTGTTCCATGAGGACTGTGGTAAGAAGACACTTTATGACACTGATAGAAGTTTTAAAAAATTCTCTCCAAAAACACACTGGCTTGTGCTTTTGAGGCTCAGATAAGAGAGACAGACCTTGTGGTGCAACTGGCATCAGTTGAAGAACTGTGCTCTCCATTTCATTTATGGCATTCCTATTGTAGCCTGCTGTTTGCTGATTGTAACCTAAAAATGGCATAATTCACATTTAAACATTAGCTAGCCAGTATAACCTCAATGATATATCTGCTTAGGCCTCCTTACTTAAATGTTCCTGAGTGGCGCAGCGGTCTAAGGCACTGCATCTCAGTGCTAGTGGCGTCTCTACAGACCCTGGTTTGTATCATAACCGGCCGTGATTGGGAGTCCCATAGGGCGGCGCACAATTGGCTCAGATTGGATAGGTTTTAGCCCGGGGTAGGCCGTCATTGGAAATAAGAATTTGTTCTTATTTGACTTGCCTAGTTAAATAAAAAATCGAATAAAAGCACAATTGTCTCAATTCATATCACCCAGACATGGTTTGTGTTGATAACAAAAGGAGTGGTCGAGCAGGTACCTTTGCTAATGCCTTTGAGAGGGGCAGGTATTATCAGAGGTGGCACTAGTTTGGCTGTGAATGGGTGATGATAAAAATAATTTGCACCTCACTGGGCAGCCAAATGGGCTCCTGTGGATCATCACAGGTTGCTGTTCTGCTCTGAAAAGCCACAAAATATTATACAGGGCTCAGAGGCCTGGTTTTCAGGTCTGAGGATGTGTTAACGGCCATATTTCACTGATTCACATTCCTCCATTTCAGTTCATGCTAAAGTTACTGTCATTTTTCTTTCTCTCCTCTCTTTCCATTTCAGTTTAGTCCCCTTCATTCATGCTATGTTCCTGTATTTCTTCTCTTTTCAGATGAGGAACAGGGAGTCTGCTGGTTTCGTCCGATGGGTGTTGCAGACCAAGTAACTACTGTGTTTAGTACTACTGTTTCTTAGTTTGCTCGTTTGAGAAGCTAGGGATGAATTAGAGGTGATGGTTTACAGCCTCAAAGGCCTCAGAATGAAATGACTCCTAGTTTTTGGGCAGCGTACTGAAATATCTGCATCACTGAAATGAAAATGGCATTCCAGTGGAAGTCGGAACTACAACTTGCTGGGTTAAAAGCAACTGTCTTGTAAGTGTGAACGAAGCTGTACATAAGATTTTTATAACAACTATTTTATAGTGTGCTTTGTATTCTCAATCTTTCTAGATTTGATGAATATGTGTTTTGGTGGTTGAACGCCTCATTCATTTCATCTGTCCTTTGTTGTACGCTCTTGTTTTTCACATTGGAAAATTATGAAGTACACTATTTATACAAAAGTATGTGGACTCTCCTTAAAATTTGTGAATTCGGCAATTTATAAAATTGTATAAAATCGACCACACAGCCATGCAATCTCCATGGACAAACATTAGCAGTAGAATGGCCTTACTGAAGAGTTCAGTGACTTTCGATGCTGCACCGTCATAGGATGCCACCTTTCCAACAAGTCAGTCAGTCAACTTTCTGCCCAAGTGGTAGGCCACACAAGCTCACAGAAGCTGACTGCCGAGTGCTGAAGCTCGTAAAAATTGTCTGTCCTCGGTTGCAACACTCACTACTGAGTTCCAAACTGCCTCGAAGCAACGTCAACACAAGAACTGTACGTCGGGAGCTTCATAAAATGGGTTTCCATGGCCGAGCAGCCGCACACAAGCCTAAGATCACCATGAGCAATGCCAAAACGGGTCTCCCTGTCACCACCTCATGGGTCTCCCGGACGCGGCCAGCTGCAACAGAGCCTGGTCTCGAAACAGGATCTGTAGTAGCACAGCTAGCACCACAATGCAGTGCCTTAGACCACTGCGCCACTCACGAGGCCTGGAATGAGATGTTTGACGAGCAGGTGTCCACAAACGTTCATGTAGTGTATGTTTGTCTCTGGTAGTACACATTGTGACCAGTATTTTTGCTTATTTTTTTACTGTTTTAAATGTATTCTCAGCAGAAACAAAGTTTCCCTTTTTAACCAAGTTCTCTTTGACTTATTCACTTTGAACCATGTTCTCTCTGACTCATCTTATTAGTCGTATTTGCAGTTAAAACATCTGTTTACTGTCTCCTATCTACAGGGACTGGGAGAGAGCTTGCGCGACCTGTGATTGTTGACCTTTTGCTTGTTTTCCCTTTTCTAAGATGAACGATTAGACCAGCCAATTGATCACCAGCGTTGACGTTCCAGGTTGGTGTGTTAAAACTTGATTTTATTTTATTAATAGTCGCTGCTTGGTCAAAGCTGTTTGTATTGGATGTGATGGGAATGAAATGGGTTCGTGTTATTACAATTCAGATAACTTGATATTGACTGTTTATTTGTGCAATCATATTATCATAGAAAAACTGGAAATCTGGTATGGCTGATAAGGTTGACCAATAACCCAGGTTGTTTGATAGTTAACCTATACAGTATAATTTGCTGGCATAATTAATTGGAATGCAGGCAAACCAACAGAGATCCTATTATTGGATTGTGTAATTATATTGTCAAACCCATAGAAAAATTGTTTAATGTGTCATGGTAAAACAAAATAAATGGACTTAATAGTAATAGCATTTAATAGTAAAGAAATTGTAATGTGAATCAGAATGCCAGAGAATATTTTTTAATAATTGAATCTCAATTTTTAAGAGTTGCAATTAAAACTCGTTTCAACAAACAAACTTCCAATTGATTGGTTTTGTAAACCTCATTTGCCCCATTGTCTCTCCCAGCCAGTGCTGAAACACAAGGACTCCTCAAAGCTCTATTTTATTTTATCTCTGTTTTAGTTTCTGCAGAACATAACACAGATTAGATTTGGCACTGAGTTGTGACACAAGGGGAGGGAGAATAAAGTAGACTTTCAAGTTAATCAAACGTTTGTTGTCTTTGTGCTGCTATGCCTATGTCAGGACTGAAGGTCCACTTCCTGCTCTTCCGCTGTGACAGGCCGAACAAATCAAGGGGTCAGCCACTGAACACTCTTCAGAAATAGAAAGGGACATAGTTAGAACTCCCAGCTCACTGATGGCTCTGCTTCTTTGGCACTTCCTCAGTCTACAAGGTCACTTCCTCTGTCTACAAGGTCACTTCCTCTGTCTACAAGGATGTTGGTTCAATTAGCCTCAGCCAGGAACCCAAAACCACTGATGGCTCTCCCTGTGTAGTGTGTACCAGGTCTGAGTAAACAGCCTCAGCTTAGACAAACTCTAAACCACTGATGGCTCTCCCTGTGTAGTGTGTACCAGGTCTGAGTAAACAGCCTCCGCTTAGACAAACTCTAAATCACTGATGGCTTTCCCTGTGTACCACAACTGAATGTTGAGACAGACAGACAGACAGACAGACAGACAGACAGACAGACAGACAGACAGACAGACAGACAGACAGACAGACAGATAGAGAGAGAGAGTTTCAGCGTTAAAACAGCATTTTGATTTACTTTCTTAGTGACAAGGAGCATTTGTGTGCCAGTTTCATAGACATAGATTAAGCCTAGTCCCGGGCAGTCGTTTAAAATATTTAAGTACGGCAGGTAGCCTAGTGGTTAGCGCGTTGGACCAGTAACCAAAAGGTTGCTGGATTGAATCCCTGAGCTGACAAGGTAAAAATCTGTTGTTCTGGCCCTGAACAAGGCAATTAACCTACTATTCCCTGGTAGGCTGTCATTGTAAATAATAATTTGTTCTTAACTGACTTACCTAGTTGAAAACATTTATTTTTTTATTTTTTTTTAAGTAGTGCTTTAAAGTATTTTTGGGGGGTATCTGTACTTTACTATTTATATTTCTGACAACTTTTACTTTTACTTCACTCCATTCCTAAAGAAAGAATGTACTATTCCTAACACCCAAAAGTACTTGTTACATTTTGAATGCTTAGCAAGACCAGACAATGGTCCAATTCACGCACTTATCAAGAGAACATCCCTGGTCATCCCTATTGCCTCTGATCTGGCGGACTCACTAAACACAAATGCTTTGTTTGTAAATTATGTTGGAGTATTGGAGTGTTCCCCTGGCTATCCGTAAATAAATAAAAACAAGAAAATGGAGTCGTCTGATTTGCTTAATATAAGGAATTTGAAATCATTTATACTTTAATTTTAACTTTCTATACTATTTAAACCAAATACTTTTGGACTTTTACTCAAGTATTATTTTACTGGGTGACTTTCACTTGAGTAATTTTCTATTAAGGTATCTTTATTTTTACTCAAGTATGACAATTGGGTACTTTTTCCACCAAATGTCCTGGACAAATAAGCGTTGTCAGTGAAGATTATTTTTGAAAAGGTGCTTCTTACTCGAGGACCCATGAAACTGTCCCTGTAATGCAATGGGGATTGTCACATATAAATTGACAGACTGTATAGGAGGCCCATGTCTTACTCTTTGGCATGATGGGATTGAGTTGCTGGTAAAGAGATGGTAGCTAAATGCCCTGGACTAATCCCCCCATCCAACACATTGATTTATTGAGCTTCTCTCTTTCTCTCTCTCTCTCTCTCTCTCTCTCTCTCTCTCTCTCTCTCTCTCTCTCTCTCTCTCTCGCTTCTCTCTCTCTCTCTCTCTCTCTCTCTCTCGCTCTCTCTCTCTCGCTCTCTCTCTCGCTCTCTCTCTCTCTCTCTCTCTCTCTCTCTCTCTCTCTCTCTCTCTCTCTCTCTCTGTCTCTCTCTCTCTCTGTCTCTCTCTCTCTCTCTCTCTCTCTCTCTCTCTCTCTCTCTCTCTCTCTCTCCCTCCCCTCGAGAGGGGGAAGGATTTGCCTCTTCATCAACAACAAATGGTGACTCGAGCGCAGTGGAAGTCTCGACACGTTTTGGAATACCTGATGGTCAAATATCGACCTTTCCACCTCTCGGGGGAGTTTTCAGATGTTATCTTGACTGTTCTATAAATTACACAAGAAACAAGTAATATAGAATCATCAAATGAGCCAAAGGACCTCTATATCAGGTGGTGTGAAAGGAATGCCAGGAAAATCTTTAAAAACTCCAGCCGCCTAAGCCATAGACTGTTTTCTCTGCTTCTGCGGTACTGGTGCATAAAGTCTGACACCAACAGGCTTCTGAAAAGCTTCTATCCCCAATCCAATAAGACGACTAAATAGCTAACAAAATGGCCACATGGACTATGTGAGTAGACCGTTTAATATTTTCACACTCACAGGACTCTACACAGTTACACACACTGACACTCCAACACACACATTTAAACTGACTATGCACACATGCACACACACTCACATACAATCCTCATTTGCGCTGATGTTACTCTGTTTATCATACGTCCTGATACCTAGTCACCTAATATACTGTATCTATCTAAATCACTTCAGTGTCCCTGCACATTGTAAATACTACAGTTTCTTACTTTCTTGTGTTCTTCTTACTTTTTTTGTTCTACCTTATTTTTAGTGCTTGTGGCGGATGAATCAGAATTAGTTGTGTAACATAGATAATTAAGATGTCTTATCTGCATAATATGCTTATATGATATACTTGTTATGAGAACATATCCCTTCGGACTCTGGTGTTGGCAGTTGCACTTCTTCCCTCAGCTGGGGCTCAGTCACCTGGGGCCCAGAGAGGGGAGAGGTCAGGCTTGTCTTTCACATGTCCCTGGTGCTATGCAGAATATCAGAAAGGGAAGAGGACAGGAGGGAACATTGTCTTCATATGTGAATGTGTCTTTACCTATTCTTAAACCATGTGAAGGGATGGCGTGATTAATGGGGAAACAATTACTTGTCTCGACATTGTCTGTGCGCCAGTCACTCCCTCTTTTGGTGTTGGGGAGATAAGGTTTGAGACAACAGATGTGTGGGGTAGTGTCTGGAACCATTGTATGTCATCTCTGATGTTGCACTTATCCTGGGATAGTGTATGACCTAGAGGCTCACTCCGTTCAGGGAGCTTGTCCAGGTGTGTGGTCAAGAAAGGGTTTTACTTGAGATGGGAGTATCTGGAGTTGACAATTGATTTATGCCATTGGACGAGTTGGTGTTTTGTGGTATGGAGTACCAGGAACGAGATCGGAACCTCGTCTTAGGGGCCAAACTGAAGGATAAGAACAGAATTTATAGTGAATGCTATCTGGCTATGGGATACTCCTTTCTCATTTAAAAGTCTCACCTTGTGACCCGTTCCAAACATCTGTTGTTTGTTATGTAGACTAGGCGGTGGATCTTTGCTATAAAATATCTCAGTAGCCTTTGTGCTGTGGCTCTCAACGAATCATCTGAGGGTGATTCGTCGACCAGCCATCCCTATTGCAAAGCTCTCACTAATAAAGATTCAGTTTAAGTATAACTCTGACTTGTGTGATAAGTTTGTCTCTCCTCATTTGATAATACAGAAATTAACCACCACATGCTACATTGATATTGATTACTGTATTGTTGGGTTTGGAGCTTGCAAGAAAGGCATTTCACTGTACTTGTGTGGGGAGAGGCGGTTTGCTCTTTGGTTCTCTTTTATTCCTTTATTTTTCCTCAAGCAAGGGGGAAGGCTGATGACATCATGGATTACCATCAGACCAACTCCTTGAATGGCCTGCTCCTTGGAAGTTTGCAGTTGTGTGTAAAAAAAACACTATTGTACCCTTTAGTGTGTACTTTACTGTATTTATACTTGGGATATTGCTTTTCAACAGTCATTTTTTTTTAAATTGCTGGAGGATGTCCGCGGTTCTTGACGTGGAATCTACTGTTCTTCATAATTCTAAAGGGTTCTTGAAATGTATGGAAGCCTGCAGATGTGTCCCTTTCATTGCACACAGCACATTGGTTAGCGTTGATTTTTCAGTGTAGCAATTATAATGTTGATTCAAGAGTTGAATTAAAACTCAGTGGTGTAAAACAACCCCAGGTTTTGTGTTAATAACCATCCTTGAACCAAAACCACGCCCATCATTATCATATTTCCCAGCATGCTCTATTGCAGGTAGATTTTTTAGAATTGTTAGTTTTAATATCTATGTTTTTGCATGTTCATTGTTTGATTAAATCATAATATCCTACTCAAATACACATTTTTCTAAACTATTCCAATCTCTTAATTGGACTTATTGCACCTGTTACTGAAATGGTTGTTCCAGTTTTGATGTCTAAGATAGTTTCAAATCTTAATTTTCCCAACCTTGCCAATTATTCTGGCAGTGAATAAAAATTCCAAATGCTGGATATCCTAACTCTGACTGGATTCCAATAGGATTTGCATATTACTTTGCAAGCCATCATAATGTGACTTGAAGGCCTGATGTGGCCTTTAAACTATGAGTTTCAGGCCACTGTACTGGGGTAAAACTAGGCCCTCAAAAGAAGGCCTTATGAAATATACATAGTCTTAAACAATGCAATTTTAATGGCAACATATTCACTTAGGATCTCACTTGGTGAAGGCCAGAGGACTGAAAATGAATGAACACAACAGCCATGTCTCTGTCAGTAGAAATCACAGTCATCGGTGGTACTGGTTACTAAAATTCATTCGAAAGGCAATATGAAAATATATGAAATATGCAAATAAGGCTTGAAACCCTACAGCAGGGCCATTTAATTCCGGTCCTGGAAGGAAGAAACATTTCTGGTTTTGGATTTTTGTATGGTTTTTCAAAAAAACATCCCATTTATGGTTCTTCCGAAAATCCGACCCTAAAAATGGTTCTCCTATGTCATCGCTCTCAAGAACCTTATTTGGTTCCAAATTCTGTCTTTATTTTTCAGAGTCTAGAACAGGTCTTTCTGAATCTACTGGGCCCCAACCAATGCCTGCTGACCTGGGAGCATATAGACTCAATACCCAGCAATGCTCGTGTCTGGATCAGTCTTGACAAGTCACGGCCAGATCTCATAACATGATAACACACATACCCTATTTAGGCCGACAACTATCCCCATAAAACATCCTTATAAACTCCTCACTATTATAATGGAGATGGAGTCACAACTGATCCAGATTTTAAAAAAAGAGGATTTTCTAGTGAGCCAATAGTAGTGAGATTCCACCATGCTAGTTTTGAGGACGCCGCCCAAAATTCAGAATAAGACTTTAATCCATGTAGTCCTTCTTCAGAGATAGTGTATTATTTTCTTTTATCTCCTTCGCCCCACAGGCAGACAGGGGCGGAGTCAATGACCCTACTACACGTAATCATGAAAAGCTCTGAGATGAGGTGTGTGTGTGATGTGTGTGTGCTCGTGCATGTCTGCGTGCCTGCCTGCTTGCGTTTGTGCATGTGTGTGCGTGTGCGTGCCAGCGAGGGATTTAGTTTTGAAAGTGAAAATCAACTGAGTTTGTAACAGATTGAAGATGCCTAGGATACAACCAAGAAATCTTTAGAATCGCATGGAGGTGGACTCATGCATGGGCAGACTCATCTCTCTCCTTCTGATTCAATGTCCTCTGAGGCAGGAGTCCACGGTGAAGTCAATAGATACATGTCAAGACTTGTAAAAACACATTTTATACAAGAATTCATGTGATCCATAAAATCGGTATAGCATTTTACAGTTGAGATGTGAGCTGCACACTGCTTTATGAAAGGCAGAAGAGTCTGCTTCTCCAAAGAGAATTGCAATCTTTCTTTGTGTATGATGTCTTGATTATTCCATAAGGGTTGAAGAAAGCATAAAATTAAAACAAGAAACATTAAAAGCTTCTTCCTTATCTGTTATGTTTTGTAGTGTTTTATACCAAGAGCATGCGGAATGAAAAGGAAATCGAAAGGAAGGAAGGAAGGAAGGAAGGAAGGAACGAAGGAACGAAGGAACGAAGGAAGGAATGAAGGAAGGAAGGTCTCTACGTTGAAGATTCTCCTGTTACAGAAGTGTTTATTTCATTGAACAACAAATATCAATGTACACAATAATTGATGTTACATTTTCAACATTCTCTAATGCATTTTCTAGTAGGCCTACATTACACATGTCTTTAAAAGCAAAGACCTTACACTTTCTTGACTTCTTTGTAAGGCCTGAACCCTAAAATGTATATGTTTCTCTCCCTTCTTTAGGACAGTTGAGGGAGTTATTTGTGGAGGAGAGATGGTCCTATCTGGACTTGATAAGACAACATGAAAGATGCTTCCGTATCACCTCTGTAAGTGGGAACCCTTAGTCACTAGGCATGAACTCAGTGCTTCAAGTGGCTGAATTCTACAGTAAGTTGTGCTTCTCTTAGCTTAGGTTAATAGGGGGTTTCGGAACTTAGCTGCCCTCCTCTAACCTCACCTCACAAACCCATTTAGAATTGTGAAATAAGCCCTTTGTCTTTGGTGAATTAATATAGGCCATATTGGATCTAATTCAGTGCACATTATGTTTTCTTGCAAAGCTTGCAAAAGCACATCAAAATGTTTGATTTTCAGAAGAGAAAATGATGCAAATGCTGTATTAATGCTTCTCTTTCAAATTGTAATGCGTTTTTAATCGGATCCATTTATGAGAGAGAAAGGGTCGCATCTAAATCTCTCTCTCACACCCTCTTTTCATCCCTATCCTCTCACTCTCTCTTTCTGGAAGGATCAGAGTGTCCATCCATTGTGACAGAGTGACAGTGGCGAATGTATCTGTTCTGTGGCAGTAAACAGAGGCAGAGCTTGGTAAACAGACCGGCTGGTAGCCAGGGGATGGGATGGGGCTGGCCGGTGGGAGTTCATCAGGCGCGGGGTCTGACTGTGCGTCCCAAATGGCACCCCATTGCCTATATAGTGCACTACTTTGACATGGGTCCATAGGGTTTTGGTTTAAAAAAATGCACACTACATAGGCAATAGGGTACTATATAAGAAAAAGTGTGCCACTTGGGATGCACTTTAAGACGGGAATCTAAACAACACAAGGAGGAGAGGATGGGATAGCAGGGGAGTGCTGTGTGACTTACACCCACACAGCAGACAACATTATACATCACACTGGCAGGGGACGTATTTACCCTTAACAAGCTGCTGGGGAAAGGGGTTTGAGAGGTTGGAGAGAGAGGAGAGCGAGGGGGGGGGGGGTGTAACCTATAATAAAATTAAACACTTTTCCAAGATACTGTACTAGAATCTGGCTCTGGCAATACACCTCCTCAGAGTCATCTGGTTTCCTTCAAGATGCCAGGGGCTCCAGAGAAGAGAACCATCCAGGGGAGGAAGAGAAGAGAACCATTCAGGGGAGGAAGAGAAGAGAACCATCCAGGGGAGGAAGAGAAGAGGACCATCCAGGGGAGGAAGAGAAGAGGACCATCCAGGGGAGGAAGAGAAGAGGACCATCCAGGGGAGGAAGAGAAGAGGACCATCCAGGGGAGGAAGAGAAGAGGACCATCCAGGGGAGGAAGAGAAGAGGACCATCCAGGGGAGGAAGAGAAGAGGACCATCCAGGGGAGGAAGAGAAGAGGACCATCCAGGGGAGGAAGAGAAGAGAACCATCCAGGGGAGGAAGAGAAGAGAACCATCCAGGGGAGGAAGAGAGAAGACCAGAAGGCTGTCACCAATTGTTAACCCCTGTATAGACAGAGACTTGTCAAAGAAATGCAATTTGATGTTATTTTAAAGGACAAAGAAATGTGCTTTTCTTTCAAAAACAAGAACATTTCTAAGTGACCCCAAACTTTTGAACAGTAGTGTATATTTGACAAGCACGTCCCTTATTCCACCACTTGGCGTACGCATGGGCACGACTGTACATTTACGTAATTTAGCAGACGCTCTTATCCAGAGCGACTTACATTTAACCTTTTTTTTTATTTAACTAGGCAAGTCAGTTAAGAACAAACTCTAATTTTCAATGACGGCCTAGGAACAGTGGGTTAACTGCCTTGTTCAGGGGCAGAACGACAGATTTGTACCTTGTCAGCTCGGGGATTTGAACTTGCAACCTTTCGGTTACTAGCCCAACGCTCTAACCACTAGGCTACACTGCCGCCCCAGGGTACATGTATGCACACTCTCATGCAAACGTTCATATTGATACATCTCCCTCTTTGCGTGGAATTTATTTCAGGCATGGTTAACACACAGATGTGTGCCTATGCATGATTGGTAAATGAAACTCTGGTCTGCCCTAGAAAGCCTATGTAAATGTCGATCGCCAGAACAGCGAAACAAAATCAAATAAATGAGCCAAATCATAGGAATACGTGGATGATTTCAGCGCTATCACTATCTACTGGTTTTAATGTATATGGTGTTGTCAGACGTAATGAATAGGCTTGTGGGTAACATGCTGACCCCACACCACTCGGGTCGCGCACACGCCAGTGATGCAAAATAAATGTACACATACATGTTATTCAATCATTGCACCCACACTGCTCGCGTGCCTCAGCGAGCGTCTGTGTGGCCAGGCGTTAAAATAGAAATTGCTTCTATTTGTGACGCTCAACACGCTGCAAGTCCGGCCTCTCCCATCTCCTCATTGGTTTTTAAGAGCATATACCCACGTGGGTGATTGAAAGATGAACTTAGGTCCACACTCCGGTCGGTTGTGGTAATGCTGTATAGTTGGTTGCAAACTGCCATATAAAGTCCAAAGAAGAAAGCCTGAAGGAAGGAGATGACTAGAAACAAATTCGGTTTACCGTTTTATCTGTGGATTAATTGTCAGAGTAGAGGACCTTGTGCATTTCAGGTAAATAACAACCCAATGTTTATATACCAGGAAAAAATTGCTAGCAACAGCACGCTAGCTAGCTAAATTGTAATACATGTTTAATGCTTTTTGACCTGTCCCCAAATTAATATAATTGGTTCAGAGTTCGTTTTAATATTTCAATCTGCGTGTCCTGATCGCTTCTGGTGTGGGTGAACTAAATCAACGTGTGTAACGCGATGACGCACGTCAGCATGTTAGAAAGTAAATGGAAGCGGAATGAGAAAAAGGGAAGTTGTGGGGAAGTAGGTTTTTGGTTTCACATTGGTTGTGTAAACGAATCCATGAGTTTCCTGACTGGTAAAACTGAATGTTTTATACACATTCTGAGAACTGAAGTGGAAGGGAACATTTATTTTTTGGTTGCAGTGAGGTTCTGAGAATGTTTTGCTCTGGGTCCTTGAAAGTTTTCCTGGAAGGTTTTATTAACCCTAAGAGAACGGAAATTATAGGCTATTGGAAAGTAATTTAATTGAACATTACTAAAGTTTTTTTTTGTGGTTTTTATGTAACGTTTTCTTTACTAACTTTTTCTTTACTAAATGTAAAGGTTATTTGGAGGTTTTTGAATAACCATCTTAAAACTTTCACCGGATTTTTCAATAAAACTTTAATAACACTACTAGCACAGATACAGTAGGACACATTCAAATGTATTTGCTTAAGCATGCAAACATCTCACATGAGTGAGCTTCAAACCTATGATCTTCTGTTCTCTATCCCTGGAATCAGTCTACTGTGCCACCAGGATGGAGCTAGCATGCCATGTGTTTTTATGCAAACAAAGCTGTTCATTTTAATCTATTCAACCAGACCCTACTTCAAAGGAAACAAGCACTCATTGAGAGCAGGTGTGGCCAATTAGTGGGCACGGCCAGCAAACCTGAACACACTTAACCAAATAGAAGATAGAGAGAGTTTTGTTGACGCTGAGAACGTAATGTATGTTTTAAAATAACATTCTTAGAACATTTTCTGAACATTACTAACATTTCTTGTGTTTTTTATGGAAATATTTCTTCATGTTCTGAAAACGGGATGTACATGGCTTAAAATAACATTCTTAGAACGTTAACTGAAAGACACTAACTGTTTTTGTGTTTTTTATGGAACGTTTTCTTCATGTTCTGAGAATGGAATTTAGAGATAATTGATGTTAATGTAGAGAAATACATTTTTTGTTAGATTCCCAGAATATTGCTAAAATCTGACATAAAAGGGAACCATAGATTCTTTGAACGTTCTGAGAACATTGCTTAAATCACACAATTTTTGGAGACCGTTTCGTTAAAAATATTACATTTTTGTAGAATGTTCTGTGGAAGAACTGAAATTCCCACAGAAGAATGTTGTTTCTACTATTTGAGAACAGTCCCAATGTCAAACCAGTTGGAAAATGTTCATAGAACATTACCAACAATGAAATGAAAGGTGCAATATGCATAAACCGCTCCGCTATTTCCTGGTTGCTAAAATTGTAATAGTTTGCCTAACCATACTAGGGTAGGTGGGACGCTAGCGTCAACAGCCAGTGGAACTGCAGGGGGCCAAATTCAAAACAACAGAAATCCCATAATTAAAATTCCTCAAACATACAAGTATTCTACACCATTTTAAAGATACACTTGTTGTAAATCCAGCCAGTGTCCGATTTCAAAAATACTTTACGACGTAAGCACACCAAACGATTATGTTAGGTCAGAGCCAAGTCACAGAAATACACAGCCATTTTTCCAGCCAAAGAGAGGAGTCACAAAAAGCAGAAATAGATAAAATTAAGCACTAACCTTTGATGATCTTCATCAGATGACACTCATAGGACTTCATGTTACACAATACATGTATGTTTTGTTCGGTAAAGTTCATATTTATATCCAAAAATCTGAGTTTACATTGACGCGTTATGTTCAGTAGTTCCAAAACATCCAGTGATTTTGCAGAGAGCCACATCAATTTATAGAAATACTCATAATAAACATTGCTAAAAGATACAAGTGTTATGCATGGGATTTTAGATCCACTTCTCCTTAATGCAACCGCTGTGTCAGATTACAGAAAAAGCACACCATGCAATAATCTGAGTACAGCGCTCAGAGACCAAAACAACCCAAACAGATATCCGCCATGTTGTGTAGTCAACAGAAGTCAGAAATAGCATTATAAATATTCACTTACCTTTGATGATCTTCATCAGAATGCACTCCCAGGAATCCCAGTTCCACAATAAATGTTTGTTTTGTTCTATAATGTCCATCATTTATGTCCAAATACCTCTTTTTTGTTCGCGCGTTTAGCACAGCAATCAAAATTCATTTGGGCACGCTTTTCATCCAAAATTCGCAGTGCTGCCCCCTACCCTAGTGAAGCTAATTTCAGTTTATGTGACAACTCATTGTGCCATCTAAACCGCTGTGAAATATATTTCCAATAATCAAAATTATTGTGTCGTGACATTACTTTAATTAATCTGATGACTGCTATCTCTAATTAACTAACTCTGTTTAATTGTTACCCGATTAAATTAATCACGTAACAACTAACTCATTGGGATTTGGGGCACCACGGAAGAGGTTGTTTAAGAGTTACCATCTCCCGAATTAAACTCTATAAGGTTACATTGATAAACAGTCATCTTATTAATCATTACCTCTTATCATCTCATCTTTCTGAACAGTCGTAACCTTGGATCTACAAAAACCCTGGCCTTACTAACGATTCAGTACTACGCAAATTGGTTCATTATTTATTTACTAGATAACTAAATAATAACACAGAATAAACATACTCCCTTAATATATGAGACAAAGGTCGCTAGCAGAGTCGCACAATATTGTAGCTTTTACACAATGACATGGAGAGCGAGAGAGCGAAAATAGTACACTTATCGTCGATACATTTCATAACTATTCTCACCGTAATCATACATTTTGCACACGAACTGCCGCCCGATTGGAATAAGAAATCATGAATCTATTTACGGGCGAGTACCTTTGTTCGCTGTTTATCTCTGTCTGAACCAGGCCTTCATAGGAAGGATGTGGGTTGGCCTTTCAGCGGCACGCTTGTAAGGTTCTGATTGTCCAAAAGGGGTCCCCCCTTTCCCGTCTTCTACTGTTGTTCACTCTGGAAGATAGCTAGCTAGTCAGCCGTGCCGACGGTTCCCATTGGTGATGAGTGTAGTAGGATAGTGTCAGCTAGATTTGCTTTTCTAGATATTTGACTCAAGAACGCTAATCAGCTGCACAAGTGATTGTCTTAAAGTGGAGTTTGTTTTCCCCCTCGTGTCGGTATTCAGGATGTGGATCACTTTGGACATGAGCTGCAGCTCGCCGTCTTTCTGGTCGGAAAGACGGAAGGTGAGTTTATTTCTTCACCTCGTGTTGAGGTTCAACGTTCCAACCATTTCAAACGTGTAGCTCCCGCCTTACGTTTCCTGGTCTAAAGGTTGATTTCTCTCCCAAGCCTTTATGCACTCTGGTCAAAAGCTAATGGTTCCGTCAGTCTGACACGCTATCTGACGTCACTCGGGGCGTGGCTATTAACTATGCACAGTTTATAGAAGATAGATTGTCTTATACCTTCTAAAAGCACATTTATATCTTAACAAAATTGCATTAATTATTTTTCATATACAAAGTTAAGGATGGAGGCTTGATACCTTTAGTGTAAATACTTTAAGTTCCAGTATTTCCTCCAAAAACGTTTTAATGACATCACAAATAAAAACCAATATGACATTAGTTTTCTATAGATCATCTCCAACCATTCCCCACGTTGTTATGTTAGAAATATTGTTCCAGTATTCGCTTTTTGAATATGTTAAGAGTTTAGGTGGGAAAAAGTCTGTTAACAAAGAACATTCCTTGGTGAATTTTACTGGAGGGGGAGAAGAAAAAAAACTTATCCTGTAATTTACAACAGGGTGTGAACTGTCAAACCGGCCCAGTTCCCTCCTCCCCTCTTCTGTGGGTGAGAGAAGGTCTGGTTATTGTCAACCATTGCTAAGATGATCTGACCCATTGTGATCCTCACAGGACAGTCATGACAGTTAGTCCCATGTTTCATGAGCTGAGATAAAATATCCCATAAATGTTCCATAGGCACAAAAAGCTTATTTCTCTAAATGTTTTGCACAAATGTGTTTACATCATTGTTAGTGAGCATTTCTCCTTTGCCAAGATAATCCATCCACCTGACAGGTGTCGCATATCAAGAAGCTAATTAAACAGGTGCACCTTGTGCTGCGGACAATAAAAGGCCACTAAAATGTGCAGTTTTGTCACACAACACCACAGATGTCTCAAGTTTTAAGGGAGTGTGCAATTGGCATGCTGACTGCAGGAATGTCCACCAGAGCTGTGTCCAGAGAACTAAATGTTAATCTCTCAACCATAAGCCGCCTCCAATACTATTTTTGAGAATTTGGCAGTAAGTCCAACCACCCTCAGAACCGCAGACCAGGACCTCGACGTCTGGCTTCTTCACCTGCGGGATCATCTGAGACCAGCCACCCGTACAGCTGATGAAAATGTGGGTTTCAACAACTGAATCATTTTTATCCCCTCTTTGACGGGGATGCTCATCTGCGTACTCATCGTTCTCACCAGGGTCTTGACCTGACTGCAATTCAGCATCATACCTGATTTCAGTGGGCAAATGCTCAACTTCGATGGCTGGAGAAGTATGCTCTTCACTGATGAATCCCGGTTTAAACTATATTGGGCAGATGGCAGACAGCATGTATGGCATTGTGTGGGCGAGCGGTTTGCTGATGACAACGTTGTGAACAGAGTGCCCCATGGTGGCGGTGTGGTTATGGTATGGGCAGGCATAAGCTACAGACAACGAACACAATTGCATTTTATCGACGGCTAATTGAATGCACATAGATACTGTGACAAGATCTGGAGCTTGTCACGGTACGTTGGGCCAGTAACTGGAAAGTTGCTGGATCAAATCCCTGCGCTGACAAGGTAAAAATCTGTTCTACCCCTGAGAAAGGTAGTTAACCCACTGTTCCCTGGGTGCTGTGGATGTTGATTAAGGCAGCCCCCACTGACACATTTCAGTTGAATACATTCAGTTGGATAACTGACTAGGTTTTCCCCTATTGTCGTGCCGTTCATCCACTGCTATTATCTCATGCTTCAGCATGATAATGCGAAGATCCTGCAACCATGGAGCAGAACATACCTGTCTATTTATGGAAAAGTTACACCGATTAGCTCCTTAGTCATATTTCTGTTTACTCACTTACGTATGGTGCTGCCTACATGTACATATTACCTCAATTACCTCGACTAACCGGTCCCCCTGTATACTTGTACCCCCTGAATATAGCCTAGCTACTGTTATTTTATTATTGCTCCTTAGTAATTATTCTATCTTTTTTTACTTCAGTTTATTTTAATAAATACTTAAACCAACAATGCAGTTAAGAAAAAAATTGTTAAGGGCTTGTAAGTTAACATTTCACTGTATGGTCTACACCTGTTGTATTCGTCGCATGTGACACATACCATTTGATTTGATTCCTATTTAGCAGATGTTATTGCAGGTGTAGCGAAATGCTTGTGTTCCTAGCTCCAACAGTGCATTAGTATCTAACAATTCACAATAGTACACACAAATATAAAAGTAAAAGAATGGACGAGCAATGCCGGAGGGGCATTCACTAAAATACAGTAGAATACAGAATATACACATGAAATGAGCAGAACAGTATGTAAACGTTATTAAAGTGACTAGTGTTCCATTAATAATGTGACCAGTGATTCCATGTCTATCTGCATAGGGCAGCAGCCTCTAAGGTGCAGGTTTGAGTAAACGGGTGGTAGCCGGTGTCACGACTTCTGCCGAAGTCGAAGCCTCTCCTTGTTCGGGCGGTGCTCGGCGGTCGACGCCACCTGCTCTTCTAGCCATCATTGATCCATTTTTGTCTTGTCTTCCTACACACCTGGTTTCAATCCCATTCATTACCTGCTGTGTATTTAACCCTCTGTTTCCCCTCATGTCTTTGTCAGAGATTGTTTTATGTTCAGTATACATGTTTTTGTATTTGGTGCGCGACGGGTCCTCGTACCCATTTTGTTTCATTGTATTACATGGTTTTGGAGTTAAGTGTTTTATGTTATTAAACTACTCCATTTCACCAAGTTTTGATTCTCCTGCGCCTGACTTCCCTGCCACCTATACACATGACTGTGACAGCCGGCTAGTGGTGGCTATTTAACAGTCTGATGGCCTTAAGATAGAAGCTGCATTTAGTCTTTACCTTTACTGACCTTGCCTTCTGAATAGGCCGTGGCTCGGGTGGCTGATGTCCTTGATGATCTCTTTGTCCTTCCTGTGACATCGGGTGCTGTAGGTTTCCTGGAGGGCAGGCAGTGTGCCCACAGCGATGCATTGGGCAGACCGCACCACCCTCTGGAAAGCCCTGCGGTTGTGGGCGGTGCAGTTGCCATAATGACAGAATGCTCTCAATTGTGCATCTGTAAAAGTTTGTGAGGTTCTTCAGGGCCAAGACAAATTTCTTCAGCCTCCTGAGGTTGAAGAGGCGCTGTTGCGCTGGGATACATGCCGATATAGAGTATATAATGAATATGACATGGGTGGTGTGCAAAGCTGTCAGCAAGGTAAAGGGTGGCTACTTTGAAGAATCTCAAACATAAAATATATTTGATTTGTTTAACACTTTTTTGGTTGCTACATGATTCCATATGTGTTATTTCATAGTTTTGATGTTGTCACTATTACTCTACAATGTAGAAAATAGTAAAAATAAGCTTTTGTCCAAACTGTTGACTGGTATTGTACATAAATTCTGTTAAGGTTTAGTTTTGGGGTTTTCAAGTTTTTTTTTCGAATGGGGTTTTTGAGCTTCTGAATCTGGTGGGTAAATGCTGCCAGTAACTGCCGATGTTTCAAATAGGCCTAGCTTGTGCATCACTATCACTAGCTATCACTAGCGAACAGGGAAGAAATACTGAGTACGGACTGTGACTGGGCCAAGCTAGAACAGCTTGTGAAGATTCTGGAGCTGTTCACAATCCATACTGACCAACTTCAAACTGATTGCCAGTCGTTGTCTGATGCCGTGCCATCTCTACTTTGAGGCACACTTGCAGTCAACTACTGTTGTAAAACAGTTGGCACAGGTCCTCCTGAAGTGACAGCACGAGTGTTTCGCATGCATAGGGCAGTTTAAAACTCTGTTGTTAAATGAGTTCACTGAGGTGTCCAATTGTTTCAATTTATTACTATAACTTGTTGTAATAACCTGATGTAATGTATTTATAGCTGTCTTGTAGTTGTTTTTTATATTTTTTTGTTGTTGCTGTATTAATTAATGTACTTTTTGTCCTCAGGGCACCATTGTAAATGAGACAATGGTCTCAATTGGGTTCCCCTGAGTAAATACAAGTAAATCAAAATATATGGGACTTTGAGCAAACTGTTGCTGGGGACTTTAATAATATGATTTTAAAAATCCCAGAATTTCACCAACACGTCGCCTGTGCCACAAGGGGAGAGAAAATGCTTGATCACTGTTA
This sequence comes from Salvelinus fontinalis, assembly GCF_029448725.1. Classification (NCBI taxonomy): domain Eukaryota; kingdom Metazoa; phylum Chordata; class Actinopteri; order Salmoniformes; family Salmonidae; genus Salvelinus; species Salvelinus fontinalis. The sequence goes on from NC_074685.1 coordinate 36,863,311, forward strand.
TTCTCCCTTCCGAAATGACTACAAGGCCCTTCCCCGACCACCCATTGGCAAATCAGATCACGCCTCCAATCTGTTCCTCCCCGCTTACAGGCAGAAATTAAAGGAGGACTCAATCAAATCAAATTGCATTTGTCACATGCTTCATAAACAACAGGTGTAAACTAACAGTGAAGTGCTTACTAAGCACCCATGGTAAGGTCTGTGCAATGTTGGTCTGACCAATCTGAATCCATGCTACAAGATTGATTTGATCACATGGACTGGGATATGTTCCAGGTCACCTCTGTGAATAACATTGACAACTACACTAACTCTGTCACTGGTTTCATCAGGAAGTGCATAGAGCAGTGGTCACAAAACGGTCGATCGTGATCGACTGGTCGATCTCCTAGACGATCACAAAACATTGATATAAAAAAAACAACGATAAAGCCTTGTATTCCAACTTTTTTCTCTCGCGCTGTTGGCAGTAGGTGCACTTGTTTCAGCTGTCCTGCGTGCCAGGTAGGCAAAGTCTTCCCATTTCGAACCAGTTCAAATCAAGTGCACCTATAGGTCTACTGCTAGTCAATCAGATTGCTCAGATCATCTTGTCTGCAACTTCCTGCTATTTTTATGAGTGAGTTTATGTACAAGTTTTTATTCAGCACTGTCAAAATGTTTTATTCAACACTTTTATAAGCTATGAAGTGAGCTTCTCCACTAGTGCTGCAACTCAGCACTGCAGCTTCAATGAATGAGTAGCGAAGTGTATCAAAAGGCTTGTGTTGCTATTATTAACGTGTGTGTGTTTTTTTAATACTGTCTGAGGAATATTTCACTTTCTCTGGTCATAGGTGTAACAACATGAATTTGTGCATGAGACATAAAGAATATGGTGTGACTCAAGTTGACATCAACTTTGCGGAGGGGGGAGAGTTGAGGGACAGTCTGACGGTGACAGGCGGACCCTCTGATGCTCTCCCTCCGCTGAGACCGGCCACCTGATGCATGCACCATCAGTCCAGTAAAATAAAGAAACCAAATAATTTCAATGTATGCTCACTTATCTACGCATCCCAAGTAATACAACAAATTGGGATCTATTAACAGTGTGATCACATACCTCAAGTTTTGAAATATAATTTCTAAATGGTTTGAGAACATTGGCAGGGCAATTCAAGCGTAGACAATATGCGGTGATAATGTATCGGGTCTATAGCCTACTGCACAAACCACAATGCTACAGATATTGTTCATATTGCAAAGACTGGTTTTTAAGTGAAACCCTAACCCTAAATCTGAGTGGTAGATCTCATCCTGCATTTTGACTCAGAAAGTGATCTCTGCTCAGAAAAGTTGACCACTGGCATAGAGGATGTTGTTTCTATGAAAGGCAAACCAATCACGTCCTCAGTGCATGCACAGACCAGCTGGCTAGAGTGTTTACAGAAATATTCAACCTCTCCCTATCTCTGTCCGTTGTCCCCATTTGCTTTAAGATGTCCACCATTGTTCCTGTACCCAAGGAAGCTAACTAAACTGACTACCACCCCGTAGCACTCACCTCTGTCATCATGAAGTGCTTTGAGAGGCTAGTCAAGGACCATATCATGTCCACCTTGCCCCGACACACTAGACCCACTACAATTTGCATACCCCCCCCCCCCCCAACAGATCCATGGATGATGCAACCATCCTCCCCCACATGGACAAGAGGAATACTTATGTGAGAATGAGGTTCACTGACTACAGCTCTGCTTTCAACACCAAAGATCACACCTTCACCCGGAGAGAGTATGCCACAGGGAAGTATCACCATTGTCATCATTGTCCTCTGGATCTACGGCTCCCTTGAATGTCTGCTTGCTCCTATTTCCTCCCCTCTACAGATCCCGACCCAGCACCAGCCCAGGTTCCCGGTTCCTGTTCTCTCCAAGGACCGTGGTCCCAGCACCAGACCCAGAATCACCCCGTGGTTTTCCAGCCCCGGGTCCAGCCCAATCTCCAACCCGGCCACAACACCAACCCACTGCCACGCCCAAGCCAAACCCTGCCATAGCCAGTGCCATTTCCAGTTCACCACTGAGTGTGTTGTTGATGAAACATGTTTTACTAGCCTGAGGTATAATACTCTACACCGTCATTCATTTTTCACGCTGTGAATTTAAAAAAGAAATCTAATTAATTGTGTATTTGTATTTATTATTGATCCCCATTAGCTGCTGCCAAAGCTACTCTTCCTGGGGTCCGGCAAAATTAAGGCCAGATATACCATTTAAAAAAGTGTGTGTGATTGGTGTAGGCTTACCTTGGCCTGATGTTTTTGATAGCCGGATGGTTCTCTCTCGGGAAGTTGGGAGTTCCCTGTCAAGAGAAGAGAGACAGAGGCCTGGCTGGCTTAGCTAGCCTGAAGCCTCAAATGGAGGATGCTAACAAACGTTTTCAACGCTGCAGGAGCTGTGTTTTATTTTGCTTTATTCCGGGACAATGTGGACCGCCCGGACTTTCAATGTAGCAACAATTTTCTTGCAGAGGACTACAGGGGTGAAGTGGTTACTCTTAGCAAACAAGTAGCAAACCTACACAAGCTACTGGGGAATCCACGTAGCCGAACGCCACTCTGGCCTGGTGGAAGTTTCGCCGCAGTGTTGGCTCAACAGCCGACTGGCCGGTACCCTGCAGGGATCCCTCCCAAAAGGGGTCTCCCCCTTCCATGGAGAATGGAGCTAGCAGGATGCTCCTGGATGACTTGGTGGATGTTCCTGTTCTCGATCCTACCAACTAGCCATGGAGACATATCACTCGCCGTGGAAGTCAAAAACTGCATCCTCTGGCAACGGGGGCCTCCTTGGAGATGTTAAGCCCAGACCGAACACAGACCAGAAACAGTTTCGCCACCCTGGATCAAAAGGTTCCGGTGCTGCCTTCCCTGGGGGCTTCCGATTCGAGGTCGGATCCGGAGGTACCTGCGCCTTCGTCCCCTGTTCTGTCTCCCTCTCTGGTGGCTTCTACCTCGGGTTCAGATCCTCATCAGACTGTCTGAGTCTCCGACCAATTCATCATCCACATTGGATACTACAGCTGGCTCTGGTCCATCAGGCCCACCTCCTCAGCCATTGCACCAGCTGTCATCATTGGTAGTTCTATGGTAAGAAACATTTTGGGTCCGGGGCAAAAACCCTGTTCTATCCTGGACCACGAGTACAGGACATTACAAGGCTGCTTCCGACCATTCTACAACAGATGCCGGGAGTTGACGCTGTCGTAGTCCATGTGAGGTCAAACAACATTCGGAGGGCTAGCTCGGAACTTCTGAAAATGGATATTGAAGAACTAATTCTAGCACTGAGATTCAAAAAAGCGTAATAAAAAAATCATGTCAGGTCCGGTACCATCATTGGGCCGCAGGTGTGAAAGATTCAGCAGGATACTGGCATTACACACATGGCTAAAAGATTACTGTAGCTGTTGCAATCACTTTTATAGATAACATCGACACCTGGACACAGAAGATGGTGAAGTCCAGCCAAATCATCTTGGCTCCTAGACTCTGTCCACCTATTTCAAGGCTGCATTGAGACAAAAACTTATCAAAGACCCAAGACCAGCTCAGTTAATCCCTACCATTGTGTCGCTGAGATGTCATAGTGCTGCAGCAAATGTACTTTATCCCAGGGGCGTTGGCAGACACAATGTAAGTAACTGAATTTATGTCCCTCTCACTGCCTCTGTTGATCCTACAGCTATTGTATGCAGTAATCATGTGCCTATGAACCAGCGTTATTCTGTTAGCACTGAGACAGTGTACGCTAGTAGGAAGTCCACTGTGTGCTGCTCACCCTGCACTATAAGCTCAAACATAAATAACACAAGCATGTCTACTTCTGATAAGCTTCCCAGTAAAGCATTAAAAACAATCAAGCATCCCAGAAAAGTGCTAAAAATAGCACCCATTAACATATGTAGCCTACGAAACAAGGTTCAAACTATAACCAGGCCTGCAACTTGGTTCAGGTTGTCAGTCAACCTACCAGGGTAGTTATAAACAGCACAGGAATGAAATCATCAAACATGTATTGATCACATTTTTACTAATGCTGCAGAAGTGTGCTTTAAAGCCCTATCCAAATCCATCAGATGTAGTGAACACAATATAGTAGCCATATCTAGGAAAACCAAAGTTCCAAAGGCTGGGCCTAATATAGTGTATAAGAGGTAATACAAGAAGTTTAGTAGTGTTTCCTATATTGATAACGTAAATAATATTTGCAGGCTGCTCCTTATTTGTTTAATAAGGAGCAGCCTGACTCTGCAATTGACCCATTTATAAAATTGATTATTCCAGTTACTAATATGAATGCACCCATTAAAAAAATAACTTTAAAAACGGTTAAATCCCCTTGGGTTGATGAGGAATTGAAAAATTGTATGGTTGAGAGGGATGAGACAAAAGTAACTACAAATAAGTCTGGCTGCACAACTGAATGGAAAACATACTGCAAATTGAGCAATCATGTGACTAAACTGCATAATAAGAATAAGAAACTATTCTATGTAACTAGTCTCCCAGTCCCTGCCACTGAAAAACATATCCACGATTCTGCCACCACCATGCTTCACCGTAGGGATGGTGCCAGAATTCCTCCAGGCGTGATGCTTGGCATTCAGGGCAAATCAAGTTAATTTTATTTTTTTAATCAAGTTTTTTTTTTTTATATATATAGCCCTTCGTACATCAGCTAATATCTCGAAGTGCTGTACAGAGACCCAGCCTATAACCCCAAACAGCAAGCAATGCAGGTGTAGAAGCACGGTGGCTAGGAAAAACTCCATAGAAAGGGCAAAACCTAGGAAGAAACCTAGAGAGGAACCAGGGCAAAGAGTTCAATCTTGGTTTCATCAGACCAGATAATTTTGTTTCTCATGGTCTGAGAGTCTTTAGGTGCCTTTTGGCAAACTCCAAGCGGTCTGTCATGTGCCTTTTACTGAGGAGTGGCTTATGTCTGGCCACTCTACCATAAAGTCTGCTGCACAGATAATTGTCCTTCTGTAAGGTTCTCCCATCTCCACAAAGGAACTCTACAGCTCTGTCAGATTGACCATCAGGTTCTTGGTCACCTCCCTGACCAAGGACATTCTCCCCCGATTGCTCAGTTTGGCAGGGCAGCCAGCTCTAGGAAGAGTCTTTGTGATTCCAAACTTCTTCCATTTAAGAATGATGGAGGCCACTGTGTTCTTGGGGACCTTCAATACTGCATAAATGTACCCTTCCCCAGATCTGTGCCTTGACACAATCCTGTCTCGGCTCTCTACAGACAATTCCTTCGACCTCATGGCTTGGTTTGGGACCTGTGGGACCTTTCCAAATCATGTCCAATTAATTGAATTCACCACAGGTGGACACCAATCAAGTTGTAGAATCATCTCAATGATGATCAATGGAAACAGGATGCACCTGAGCTTAATTTTGAGCACCATAGCAAAGGGTCTGAATATATAAATAAGCTATTTCGAGTTATGAAAAAATTGAAAAATAATCTAAAAACCTGTTTTTCTGAATACTTTCTGAAGACACTGTCTGTAGTGGTGTATAATGTTATATGATGTACTGTTTTATCTTTTGTTTTTTTGTGTGATGTAAGTGCCTTAATGTGTTTGGACCCAAGGATGAGTAGCTGCTGCCTTAGATACAGCTAATGGGGATCCCCAATAAATACAAACCCAGGTTTAACATTTAAAGCATTAGACCTCACTAAAGGCATTAGTCATACAAAAGTTATACTTAAATCTGAACTGGTTCTCTAGTAAATTAGTAAGAATGTCTCATCCCATGTTCAAAAAAACAAAAACAGGAGCTGATCGTGGCCTACCGGAGACAGAGGGAGTGGAGATGGTGAAGAAGGCCCAACAGCGCCTTTACAACCTCAGGTGGCTGAAGAAATTCGGCATGCTCAGCCACCCGAATCACAGTCTATTTACTCTGCTACCATATATACACTCAAAGACGCATATGCCCATGCCCACAAACACACAAACTCACAGCCAATGCTGCTGTCCCATGTATATACTGTAGATACATTAAACACTGAAACGTTTCTATTATACTGTTTTTCATACTGCGTATTCATACAATGTATTCTTCACTTAGCTCATTCTAATATATCAACTACTGTACATTGCATTTTGTTACACTATTTACAGTTGAAGTCGGAAGTTTACATACACCTTAGCCAAATACATATAAACTCAGTTTTTCACAATTCCTGACATTTAATCCTAGTAAAAATTCCATGTCTTAGGTCAGTTAGGATCACCAGTTTATTTTAAGAATGTGAAATGTCAGAAAAATAATAAAGAGAATTTTTTATTTCAGCTTTTATTTCTTTCATCACATTCCCAGTGGGTCAGAAGATTATATACACTCAATTATTAATTGGTAGCATTGCCTTTAAATTGTTTAACTTGGGTCAAACGTTTTGGGTAGCCTTCCACAATAAGTTGGGTGAATTTTGGCTCATTCCTCCTGACAGAGCTGGTGTAACCGAGTCAGGTTTGTAGGCCTCCTTGCTCGCACACACTTTTTCTGTTCTACCCACACATTTTCTATGGGATTGAGGTCACGGCTTTGTGATGGCCACTCCAATACCTTGACTTTGTTGTCCTTAAGCCATTTTGCCACAACTTTGGAAGTATGCTTGGGGTCATTGTCCATTTGGAAGACCCATTTGCGACCAAGCTGTAACTTCCTGACTGATGTCTTGAGATGTTGCCTCAATATATCCACATAATTTTCCTACCTCATGACGCCATCTATTTTGTGAAGTGCACCAGTCCCTCCTGCAGCAAAGCACCCCCACAACATGATGCTGCCACCCCCGTGCTTCACGGTTGGGATGGTGTTCTTCGGCTTTCTTCGGCTTGTTCTTTGGCCCTTTTTTCCTCCAAACATAACGATGGTCATTATGGCCAAACAGCTCTATGTTTGTTTCATCAGATCAGAGGACATTTTTCCAAAAAGTACAATCGTTGTCCCCATGTGCAGTTGCAAACCGTAGTCTGGCTTTTTATGGGGTTTTTGGAGCAGTGGCTTCTTCCTTGCTGAGCGGCCTTTCAGGTTATGTCGTTATAGGACTCGTTTTACTGTGGATATAGATAATTTTGTAACTGTGTCCTCCAGCATCTTCACAAGGTCCTTTGCTGTTGTTCTGGGATTGATTTGCACTTTTCGCACCAAAGTACGTTCATCTCTAGGAGACAGAATCTCTTTCCTGAGCGTCTCTTTCCTGAGCGGTATGACGGCTGCGTGGTCCCATGGTGTTTATACTTGCGTACTATTGTTTTTTTTTTTCTGAGGTCTTGTCTGATTTCTTTTGATTTTCCCATGACGTCAAGCAACGAGGCACTGAGTTTGAAGGTAGGCCTTGAAATACATCCACAGGTACACCTCCAGTTGACTAAAAGTATGTCAATTAGCCTATCAGAAGCTTCTAAAGCCATGACATCATTCTCTGGAATTTTCCAAGCTATTTAAAGGAACAGTCAACTTACTGTATGTAACTTCTGACCCACTGGAATTGTGATACAGTGAATTATAAGTGAAATAATCTGTCTGTAAACAATTGTTGGAAGAACTACTTGTGTCTTGCACGAAGTAGATGTCCTAACCGACTTGCCAAAACTATAGTTTGTTTACAAGAAATTTGTGGAGTGGTTGAAAAACGAGTTTTAATGAACCTCCAACCTAAGTGTATGTAAACTTTCGACTTCAACTGTATATACTGGACTCTCATAGCTCACTGTAATATATCTTCTGCTGTACATATCATTCTTTGTATATCTTTTTGGTGTATATACGCGTAGATTGTATTTCAGTTGTTAACTGAATTCGTTCTGCCATTCATCATTTCTTGTTTCTAGTTGTTTGACATTTTTGCTGCACTGTCAGGAACTAATAACACAAGCATTTTGCACCCACTATAACATCTGCTAAACTGTGTACGCGATCTCTAAACTTTGATTTGTGTATCAAGCTGCGATCCTAAGTCTGTCACTTCATGTGACCAGCAGTCACCACGGAAAGGAATGTGAAGAGAGAAAGCTGTCACGTTACTGTTGCACCAAGATTTTTTAGGAGGGAATATAATTTCCTCAACTGATGATCTGAAACATAACAACTATCCTCAGCAAGGCATCATACATGTGTCTGCCTTGAGGGCAAACACCGTCCAAACAGACATTTCCCACCTTCCAGCACAAATCTCTGATCAGGGTTTCTATTGGGAAAATACAGTAAACTACACAGCACACCACTGCCACCAAGTGATCAAAATATGAACACACAGCTTTAAAAAAAAAAGTTAAGAGTACATTCCTTCCGTCATGTTTTTTTATTAATAATTAAACCATATTTTTTTTTAAGACAAGACATAACATGTATATATAGCCCATGTACATCTCATTTGTTTGTGCTATCATGAGCAATAACATCCACTCCATGTACACCGTTAGTATTTACATATGCTCCGTCCCCAAATTGCACCCTATTCCCCATATAGTGCACTACTTTTTGACCAGGGCCCATAGGGCTCTGGTCAAAAGTAGTGCACTATATAGGGTATAGGGTGTCATTTGGGACGAACATGTAGTCATTTTTCTTATCTTCAAAAATGAACATGTTTACTTGTTAGGCACGTTTTGTATAATAACCCTCTGGTAAAGATGCTGGGTGCAGATGCAGACACAAAGAACACACGGTGGAATGTGTTGTCTCCTGGTTAGAAACCATCCTGCAAACAAAACTACGAAGTTGATGTGTTGTGATGGTAGCAAAGTCATGTTCTAATCATTTTACACCACACAAAACAACAACAAAAAATACTTCATGGGTGCATTTTAGATTTGTGGGCAATAGTATTCTTAAACTGTTCCAAAACTATAGCGGTCCTAGAGATATGTACTACAACCATTCCCAAGAGACTTTCCCATAACATATACTATTACATTACAATGCAATAGTCTTCATCATTGAATTCATTATACTAATATACTGTACATAGTTCATTTTACTCTTACAGGCTGGTTACAATATAACACTGGAGGAAATTAAACAACAGTCACTCTGACTGAAAGTAGGGGAGAGCGGGGTAAGTTGAGAATTTCTTTACATTCCGCATCACTCCGGCAAGGGAAATATACAGTAGTGTTCTAACTAACAAAGATATCTACATATATTTCAGGATGTTGTGTATCCCTGGAAATAATCAGAATTCATGTAAATATTACAGTTTCCAAAACATAGCTTGTCCAAAGAATGTGGTCTCTTGGTACAATTTACACCAGGTATGGGGTAAGTTGAGCCACAGGACAGTGTGTTAAGCCGCTTTTAAATGTCTTTATTGAATTAAATGCTAACACTACCTTTTTAAAACCAAGTCTATGTTTATTTCCCAAACATAAACACAATCACCATAGATTTCCTTTGTCTAGTAATCGTTTTAAGCATATTTTAACACAGGCTTAACACCTAACAAATACATTAACATAGGCCAGGCCCTGTTGTTATCTCATATCCCAGCGGAAATGCGTTGCATTAAACCTGTCAAGAAAACACTTACATTTGCTCAACTTACCATTGGATCAACTAATGGCTCAACTTACACCAAGGCAAACATTTTGCCTATATTAGCCCACACAGCTACAAGGATGCACTTTCATGCTGGGTTTAGGACCTCATATTGAAGCTTATAGAGACCCCAACTGATGTATAGAACAATCTTAAAATGATCTACTTTGCTTTCGATATAAGCATTATGAAACCTCGAACAAGAAATTCCTTTGACTTCTTGAAAATCTGTTTTTTTTAGATCTAGCTTGCTTATCACCTTTTCCATGTGGTTTCTTCCTTCACAGACTCCATTAAATGATGGCCTCTTCCTAAATATTTGGTCAATTATACATTTGTGTATGGTTTGCTAGAAACCCCTTTGGTTCAACTTACCCTCACTGTTAACCTCCTTCTGACATCAATTTATGGATTCTTGGTCAAGATACGTCATAACAGGATTGGGGTTGGAGGTGACAGATGGTAAAGCTTTACCTTCTCCTGCTCACTTCAATAATGCGTACAGGTCCCATAGCATAGAAAACAAGGACATGACTGGCAACCCGTAAGGGCAAAGTAGAAGCACTGACACATTCTAATGTCTGGGCACAGGCAATAACCAATCAATTGTCTGGAATAAAACAGTATACCTAATATGCTGTCCATCATATCATTTCAGGGACAGTCAAGAAGACATGCTGTATGTGTAGTTGTGTCTTCCTGTCCCATTGGCCACTTTGTTTGAAATATAAATGCTTTGAAAAGTTCACATACCAGTATGACACATTTTTGGAACATTCTAATATTATACTCTTTTCAAAATCCAGATGTCCCATGGACAGCTATTTACTATTCATGCATTCAAACAGGAATCTCCTTCAGTAAATACTCAACTTAACACTGGCATGAGCCTCTTTAGATGGATAGGTCTAGAGTACACAACTACTTCCTCATTCACATTAGGGAAAACAACTTGGTGTTGTTTTCACATGGAGGAAAATACTAGTTTCAAAAGCCTAACTTGTAGGGATACAGGACTACTACCCTTAAAGGTGCAATATGCAGAAATCACTTCGCCATTTCCTGGTTGCTAAATTTCGAATAGTTCGCCTAATTTCAGTTTATGTGACAAAACAAGCAGCGCACCGTGTGGAGAATCATTGCACCATCTAAACCGCTGTGAAACCTCACAGAAAAGAGAAGGATGATTGCGTACAATAATAACGTGCAACTCGTGTATTTGATCGGATGAAATAGCTTTCACTTCATTTGTATTTTATAAACCCTGGGTTAGTTAAATTTGACTCTTGGGGTGTGAAAACTATTTGAGCTAACGATGGTTTTGCAGATGTTAAAATCAGACTTCAAAATAAGGAATTTGAAAGCTGAGGTAGCTAGTAACACTTGGACATATTTATTGAAGAAAAAAAACAATGATTGAAATTCATGATTTTGTCACCCAAATAAAAAAAGGAAACCTCACCTTATATCCACCCCTATAATATACTTCAGAGTAAGGTTATACTTAAAAGACAATGAAGAATCCTCCCAAAAATTACAAAAAGAAAACCAGTAAAAATGTGTCTCACTCAAAGTTGAATATAATATTTTTTACTACCAAAGTAGCCTAGACATTTCGGTCAATATGTTGCAGAATGTTAGCAATATTATTTTTACAGCATGGATAACAGGGTTGGGTCAATTCAGGAAATAAACTGAAATTCAAACTCGAATTCCAATTCTCTTCAATGCTTTTCAATGAGGAAAATGTGGAATACTTTCTAAATTGACTGGAATTGCCCCCAGCCCTGATGTATAATATCAATAAAATACATCATAAATACATCTTATAAATTATATTCTTCAAGATAAAAAACGTTTTTATACAGTAACAATCAAGATTTCACAGAATGAACAGAAACCGCAGGGCACTGCATGAAACCATAACCCTCAGCGACGATTATGGCATCATTAACACCTCAATTCTGCCTCCTGACATGAGGCGACATCCAGTAAGTATCCTACATACTGTAGTTCCATGTTCTCACCATACAGTAACACTTTTAGCAGTTTCTCTAGGAGCGGTGGTTCAAGTACCAAAACTCTTCACAATAAAGTGTGAGATGAGATGAGATCTTGGAGTAAAAAATTACATCCAAGATCTCATCTTCCTATGCCAACTACTCTACCATCCTAATCCCCCATGTCTCCCCACAACCTTATAAGACAATGATATGATAAGTGCTCTCTGAAAAACGTGAGTTGTTGTAAGGCTTGTGAACAGAAGATCCCATGAAATATCGGACTAATATCTGAGCCCTTTTATTATGTCATAATCCTATGGCTGCTCATAGTGACATAGTTCCTCTATGAGCAGTCTTCTAAAGTAAATATGTTAAGTGTTGTTGACTACTGGCACAAGTTCTCCTTCTTGTATCGAAATGATGCGCAGCGGAGTTTGAAAATGCGTTGAAGCAATAAAATGCAGGGCACAGCAAGCTCTTTCCCTTCCACCTCCATTAAACATAGTGCTAAAAAAATAAATAATAATCACTCAATCTCCCCAGCGGGCAAAGCTGGTTGAAATGGCATCATTACAACCAGATTACAACCACTAACCAGATTTGCCCGCTGGATCCACTATCTCCGCTATCTCTCCTTTCAGACTCTTACAGCAAAACAAGGTCCAGAGTCCTATAGGTGAAAAACTAAAAACACTGGGGTAACCATCCCCCAAAAGATCACAACATCATAAACAGTTTATCAAATCCTCTTAAATAAATAAATACTAGTTCCTATGGGGTAAGGGCGGAGACAGGGGCGTAGACCAGGGAATTAATGGTTGGTTGTGCAGTGCAGAGTTGCACACAAGATTGAGTTAGGTTAGCTAGGCCTCTGTCCCATCCCTATGCCCCCTTTCTCTCTCTCCTCCTCCTCCTCCATTGGGGATAGATAGGCTACATAATTGGCGTGTTGGGGTAGTTCCCATAGCTGGGTGTAACAATACCAAAGCCGCCTGCTGCCCTCCCTCAGTCACACGACGCTGTCCTGCAGCAGGGGCTCAAAGTCCTCATCGCTGGTCGGCACCTGCGTGTCCTCGTCGCTGCCCGGTAACGGGGTGTTGATGTGGACGCCGGCTAGCGTGGAGGTTTCCTTAGTATCGGCGCAGGTCACAACTGGAGGCTCAGTGTGTTCGGGGATAAACAAGGCTACTAGGAACGCCACGACAACCGTGCACGAGCCCAGGAGGAAGGGAGGGCCGGGGATCAGTGATTTCTGTATGGAGAGAGACAGTATATTATAGATATGAAGAGTTTGATTCCAAAACACGATATAGCCATTTTCAGACATGTTGGCAAATTGACATGAATTAAAAACACATCATGTGAAAGACCTAGAGCTATAATGTTTTCATCTTACCATGACATGAGTTTGTGAAAACCCAGACATGACTTTGACCAGGTATACACCGACCAGGTAAATCAAGGTGAAAGCTATGATCCATTATTGACGTCACTTAAATTCACTTCAATCAGCAGAGATGAAGGGGAGGAGACGGGTTAAATAAGTATTTTTAAGCCTTGAGACAGTTGATACATGGATTGTGTATGTGTATCATTCAGATGGTGAATGGGCAAGACAAAAGTGGTGGTAGGTGCCAGGCGCACCGGTTTGTGTCAAGAACTGGACGCCGCTGGGTTTTTCACGCTCAACAGTTTCTCGTGTGTATTAAGAATGGTGAACCACCCAAAGGACATCCAGCCAACTTGACACAACTCTGGGAAGCATTGGAGACGACATGGGCCAGCATCCCTGTGAAATGCTTTCGACAACTTGTAGAGTCCATGCTCTGACGAATTGAGGCTGTTCTGAGAGCAAAAGGGGGGGGGGGTTGCAACTCAATATTTAGGAAGGTGTTCTTAATGTTTTGTACACTCAGTGTATACTGCAAGGTCATTTTATTTTAGAGTGACAAAATGCTATATATCCACCCCAAACAACAGAACTCCCAATTGGGTTTTAAACAGTTACATGTAATAAAGTAGGCCTATCTATACATACATGAATATTAAATGATCCCAAACAGTAAGTCTGATTACATGTAAAATAGCCTTTTGAGTGACTAAAACATAATCCATAATCTTTTCGGGGGCTAGAAATGTTCAAACTAGCAGGAAGTTTGAAAAGACAGGCTGAGTGGGCGGGGAGGTTATATTCATGAGCTTGTCTTGACTGACAGCTCTTTGAAACGCCTATGTCAAGGAACTTGGATGCAGTGTTGCAGTAAAATCGTCTCAAGCTAATTTGGTGATACACAAAGCAACTCAAACGACATTGAAATTGCATCTGCGTCAGAGTTTTAAATGATCCTTCGCCCCCTTTTGTTCCATGCTGCCTGAAGACCTAGCTAGCCAGTAGCTAGCTAACACCAGACACAGAAGAAAGGGGAGACATGTATCTTTGTCATAGTTGAACAGGGCAAACCTTTAATTATATTTTCTGACACCGTACAGTCCAATTTTGGCAGCAGTAGAGTAGCTATCTAGTAAAATAAACCACGCCCTTTCGCAAACACGCCTTCTCCGATGTTGGTTAGAATGTGGTACTTATTTAAATTAGGTAAAAGAATATCATGTTACCATTGGTGTATTAAAATGAGAGTTAGGGTGATGTCACCCTATCCCCTTAGTTGTCCCGCCTCCTGAATCCAACCAAGAATTTGACATGGGGGAGGGAACCAGTAACTTTATGATCAAACTTTATCAATGTAGAAGCAACAGTCTTGTTTCATACTTTGATCTAGTATCTTCCAAATATCATCCAATTTCATGAAAAACATGGTTTTGACTGTTCATGAACTTTAAAATAATCAATTTGTTTAAACTATATTTTGCAAAAAGCCTATCACTGTCACGTTCGTTGTAGAAATGAGCGGACCAAGGTGCAGCGTGCGTAGAGTTCCACATATTTATTAAGGTGAAACTTCAAACAACAAATAAATAAACAAACGTGACAGAATATCCCACCACTACAGGACCAAGCAGCGTGCCATAGAGGAAAAGGAGAGCTGGACATTGGAGGAAATAATGGGTGGATGCGAGACCCTTCCTTAAGGAGTAAAAAATGTCAAAATGTGCTTAACAAGTCACATAACAAGCAGCATGGACTCACTGTGTGCAATAATAGTTTAACATGAATTTTGAATGACTAACTCAGCTCTGTACCCCAAACATACAATTATCTGTAAGGTCCCTCAGTCGAGCAGTGAATTTCAAACTCCGATTCAACCACAAAGACCAGGGAAGATTGCAATGCCTCGCAAAGAAGGGCACCTATTGGTGGATGGGCATAAATAAAAAAGCAGACATTGAATATCCCTTTGAGCGTGGAGCATATGGATGGCAGGTAGCCTAGTTGTTAGGGCGTGGGCCAGTAACAGGAAAGTTTCTGGATCGAATCCCCAAGCTGACAAGGTAAAAATCTGTCGTTCTGCCTCTGAACAAGGCAGTTAACCCCCTGTTCCCCGGTAGGCTTTGTGCAATTAACAAAAGTTTTGATGCATGCTTGTCTGCCCTGTGAAGATAGGGAAGGAGCACACTGGCCGAGAACGGAGGAGAAAAGCACAAGGAAATCAAAAGATAGCAGTGGAAGATGTACAGATAACTCATCCAAACACAGCAGAAAGCTTACACAATATGATGCCCCGTCACCTTACTAATTTAGTAACTTACGTAGATAGCAAGCGAAACTTAGGAGTCACGTTAACGCAGAATTCGTAAATGTGTAAGAAATCTCTTGCCGCGTTTTGTAAACGCAGATCTAAAATGCTTCTTATTGTAATTTCTGCCCAGCATCAGACATCGTGCTTCTACACCTGCATTGCTTGCTGTTTGGGGTTTTAGGCTGGGTTTCTGTACAGCACTTTGTGACATCAGCTGATGTAAGAAGGGCTTTATAAACAAATTTGATTGAATGATGAATACTGTCGGAAGGCATTGTATCTAGAGAGTTGGGCCAACTTTTCGATTTTTTTTTATATTGTTCTAATTCTAGGCATTCAGAAACATAGCATTTAAAAAAAAAAATATTCCCTGTGTAATGATAATCGGATGCTAACATGTCTGCCATAGAATGTTGTCGTGTCATGTAAATGCATCATAATGCAGAAAACCCAATGTCTATACTCTCGATACACATGGCTCTGGATATAGCTCGTTTTGGTATGAAACAAGTGTGTCGCATATCGCGTTTAGCAACAAAAATAACATTTTAAAGAACATCTAAAGTAAATGTTATAGAAGTATGAGAACAACCATAATTCATACACATAGAAAGGGATCCCTGAGCATTCATTTCAGACAGCGACCCATGAGTAATTTCATTTCAGATTTTGTGTTTATCGTGTTTTGGGAATCAAACCCTTCAGATATAACTTATTTTTCTGTAGGAACTTGATTTCACATTCATATAAACACAAATAATATAATCCATCTCTGAATAAAGAAACAGAAGGATTCAGGATTACAGCTGAGGAAAGATTGCAAGTGCTTACTTAGAAATAAATATGTTTTAAAGCTAAAGAAGATAGATGTATATGGCTAGTCTGGCTGGCCCTAGAGGCAGAATGAGAATGTGATATTGGTTTTAGTAATCCATTTACCTCAGTCGGTGGGTTTATAGGTATAGGGTCGATGGGGTATTCTCCCTGGATGGGGTCAATGGTGTTCAGCTCTACGTTGAACATGAAGAAGATAAGGCCATACAGTGCTGGGCCCAGACCGTTACACAGGCCCCGGATACCAGTGATCATTCCTTGCACCAGACCTGAGGAGAGAAAAGTTAGTAGTTTATTTGTCACTAACGATATGTACCACATGTAGCTACATAGACCATCTGCGGTTCGTGGGCAGAACACACAAACAGCATGACATCACAGAAAACACAGCATATACCTAAACATCCATGAGGGTCTGTTTTTGATCAAAGTCTATTATAAAAACAAATTCAAATGACAACAGGATTTGTCTGCTATGAAAGAAAACAGTCAACGTGAAAAACACCAATATGCTGTGATGTGTCTTAATTGAAAATGGTAGTAAAAAAAGTCTCCAAAAAATAAATAACATTTATTCACTATCAAAAAAGGACAACGGAGGAGTAAAGGCAGTACTGTAGAGAACAGGATGAATGGATAGATTACATGGAGGAAAAAAGGGAATGACTTAGAGCAGGACAAATGGATAGATTACATACAGTAAAGGGCATAAAGGGGGATGTTTTACCCTGTTTATCTGGGTCTGCGCTGTGGGACACCAGGGCGCTCACTGCAGGAAAGGTGATACTAGACATGGCTGCTACTGCACCCGCAGCCCACATCATCCTAAAAACCACAGCGAAAGAGACACAGAGGAGACCGTGGTTAGCTACAGACACATACAGTCTGATACATCACTTAGCTAAATGGACCCACTCTAAGGAGTCGCACCCTCAGGACCAGCCATACTGAGCATGCTCAATGATCTTTGACAAAATCGATTCCCGATCCTCCTTCTCTTTTCTTTTCATTTTAGATAGATTCTAAGATGAAGGAGAAAGATATACCAGTAGCTACATAAACATATAGATTTTACATGTAAAACATTACTTAGTCATTAGAAAAACATTTTTTTTTGTTGCTAACTGTATGTAGGACAGCTCTGTAGATCACACTCAAACCACAGTGAAGAGAGAGTTAAAGGTGACCCACCATGGTTCTGCCGCAAAACCGTACCAGGCCAGCTGTAGAATCTGGAAGCCCAGCCCCAGTAGAACTGTGTTCTTGTTTCCGATCGTTCTCATCAAGACTGTCAGGATAAGTGTCTGCAACAACAAATAATCAATGAATCAAACAAATGTATTTATAATGCCCATTTTATAAATCAGAAGTTGTCATTAGTGCTTTACAGATTGCTAATTCGTTTCTTCAGAAATATTGTATGCATAGGAATGACACGAGTTGCTACATTACATTAGAATGCTTTTCTTATAAGTAGGAGAGAGCGGGCAGCCTCAGGCTATGTCGACATGATTTACATCTGAACGTGGAGATAGATTAAATACATTCCAAGGGACAGTCACACATTTGAACTGAGACACATGCTGTTAACCTAAGAACGGACTGTTCGTTAACACATTGCAGTTCCCCACAGACACAGTTAAATGGACTAGCAGAAGGTCACCATTGCGTCAGATACATACCTGGGCTATGATGGAGAGGATTCCAACCACCCCGATGAACACCGCGATCGTTGCCGAAGAGAAGTTAATGACCTGAGTCGGGGTAGAGAGAAAAAAAGAAAGAAAGAAAGCGAGAGAAAAAGAGAGAAAGAGAGAGAGAGAGAAAAAAGAAAGAACGAACAAAAGAAAGAAAAACAGCATTAGCCTCTCTTTCTCTCTTTGCTCCAAGGGTCAAGGGCAAAGTAACAGAACTATGCTAAATGACTAGCACTTAAATGTGCTCAATGGAGATAGCGCTGTACAAGTGGATCTAAAAAGAACAGCGAAAGAACACTCTCTCTAAAATTATAGTCGCTGTACTAAAACGAACTGAACCAGAGGTACTGAACCAGAGGTACTGAACCAGAGGTACTGAACCAGAGGTACTGAACCAAAGGTACTGAACCAGAGGTACTGAACCAGAGGTACTTTCAACACTGTGTGCTGAAATAACTTTGCTGTTCTTCATCTCTTGTTGTTGCACTTGTAGTTTATGTAGATGATGTTATCATTTGCAATCTGGCATGTCTTTCTTAATTGCCCCTAAGGGGATGAATAAAGTTGAATTGAATCTCATGTTTACTGCCAGATGGTGCAGGTAAATGTAGAGGAGTTGTCCTGCCTAAGATACAGGACAAGCTGGATATTTACCTGTCTAAGGTAGAGAAAAAAGCTGGAGTATTGGCCAGCTTCGGGTAGGTAGGACAGGAACACTGTTATACAGATGAGAAGAACCGTGGGATCCTTCCCCACTTTCCTCATCGACTGCAAACAAGAGATAGACCATTGACTTTTAAACAACAGAGAGACAACAACGTCTTTTAAACAACAGAGAAACACCAAAGTCTTTAAAACAACAGAAAGACACCAAAGTCTTTTAAAAAAGGACAGACCCTCATGAAACCATTAGCTGATGTAGCTTTTCTCAGCATAGCATGGCATGCCATGGCATAGCACTCACCTGGAAGGGGTCGGCCTGCTCCCAGGTGATGGGTGCACCCCAGGTGTTGAGCCTCATCTTCTCCGGGAGGGACTCTGGCACGGCCAGCAGGATGAAACAGATGTCTGCCAGAGCAACCAGTGTAGCCACCAACACCACCAGGTTGTCACCATAACACGCGGACAGGTACGCCCCGATGGCTGGACTCGTCACCAGGCTGGCAGCAAACGTAGCCGATACCTAGGGACACAGGAGGAGAATTTGCGTTTCAAACACACGGTTGTTTCGAGGTCAGTTTATAGTTCATCGTGATCGTCCACTCAGTGACAAGTGTCGCTGCTTTCCATCAAGTCCTTGTCGTATGTTTTGTGTTGTGTATTGTTTTGAATTGTGTTGGAGCCAATAGCTGTCAACGACCCAATTGTCAGGGATGCAGTCATTTTTTCACAAGTGGTTGAGCTACAAAGGAAAAGGAATTTATGTTCATTCGAGGCCAGGGCTCAAAATACAAAGAGAAAAGGATGGGAGAATTCAATGGGATATGTTATACTGCGAGCATTTGGTTGCACCTGCTACCATCTCCTGATCTGTGTACACAACCAAATAACTTTGATTTGATTTACTGCAGGCTGTGACCTCAAGGGACCCATCACGACACAACAGTATTACATATGAAAACCACTGTGTGAAGGATAGGCTTGCAGAAACATGACACTACCGGCATCTATTCGCAGCACAAAAGAGCACATTGCATGACCCTTGTAGAATTACAGAACTTGATCTTTACTCACATAACTGTCAGATAGAAAGGTAAGATGATCCACTACCCTCTTCCCCAAGCAACATGGGAATCAAATGAGAAAGATACTGGATATCATAATGAAAACATGTAAATAACTTTTTACCAATCCGTATGCTGTGCTTCTCTCATGCTCCTCCGTGACATCAGCGACATAAGCGAAGATGACAGAGAAGGTGACAGAGAAAGCCCCTGACATGGAAATCGCTGCAAAGTACCACCTGAGGGAGGGAACATTGTCAGTTAGACTCTTTTCAAACTACCAGTCAGTCACATTCAAGCAAGTGCATTTCACACCATGTCCTTGACAAATAACATCAACAAATACTCATTCAGACTCTAAAGATAGAGATTCCGTGACTGATTCCATGACAGTCTTAAAGTGTTTACCAATTACAAATGCTGACAGAAATTGGTAAAAAAACGATATGGTGGTGTGTGAATATGAGGGATAATATAGTATTTGAATCTAAAACAGCACTGTTACATTTGGACAAAGACTACACTCTTAGACAAAATTTGCGAGGAATAGGGTTCTACCATCTGAAAATCCCTTTTTGGAAGACAATGGTTCTTTGTAAGGCAAAGGGTTCTACCTAGAACCTTTCATTTCCTAAGAACCGTTTTTTGGAAAAAGGGTTGATGATTCTTTGTAATGTAAGAAAGATTCTTTGGAAGGCAATAATTATTCTTTGGAAGGCAAGAAGGGTTCTACATACAGAGCGTTCTGAAAGTATTCAGACCCCTTTACTTTTTCCACATGTCGTTGCGTTACAGCCTTATTCTAAAATGTATTAAATTCGGGGGGGTTTTCAATCTACACACAATACCCCATTATGATGAAGTGAAAACAGGTTTAGACATTTTTGCAAATATATATAAAAAATAAAAAAACAGAAATACACATTTACATAAGTGTTCAGAGCAATACTCAATACTTTGTTGAAACACCTATGGCAGCGACTACATCCTCAAGTCTTCTTGGGTGTGACATTACAAGCTTGGCACACCTGTATTTAGGGAGTTACTCCCATTCTTCTCTGCAGATCCTCTCAAGCTCTGTCAGGCTGGATGGGGAGTGTTGCTGCACAGCTTTTTCAGGTCTCTCCAGAGATGTTTGATCGGGTTCAAGTACAGGGTTTGGCTGGGCCACTCAAGGACATTCAGAGACTTGTCCTGAAGCCACTACTGCGTTGTCTTAGTATTCCCGTTGGAAGGTGAACCTTCGCCCCAGTCTGAGGTCCTGAGCGCTCTGGGGCAGGTTTTCATCAAGGATCTCTCTGTACTTTGCTCCATTCATCTTTCCCTTGAGCCTGACGAGTCTCCCAGTCACTGCCGCTGAAAAACATCCGTCCTCAACTGGCAGCTTCATTAAATACTACCCGCAAAACACCAGTCTCAACGTCAACAGTGAAGAGGCGACTCCAGGATGCTGGCCTTCTAGGCAGAGTCATATCTCAGACTAGCCAATAAAAAGAAAAGATTGGAAAAAAGTGTTACGGACAGACTAATCTAAGTTTGAGGTGTTCATATCACAAAGAAGAACATTCGTGAGACGCAGAAAAAATGAAAAGATGCTGGAGGAGTGCTTGATGCCATCTGTCAAGCATGGTGGAGGCAATGTGATGTCTGGGGGTGCTTTGGTGGTGGTAAAGTGGGAGATTTGTACATGGTAACAGGGATCTTGAAGAAGGAAGGCTTTCACTCCATTTTGCAACGCCATGCCATACCTTGTGGACGGTGCTTAATTAGAGCCAATTTCCTCCTACAACAGGACAATGACCCAAAGCACAGCTCCAAACTATGCAAGAACTACAGTGGGCTCCAAAATTACTGGCACCCCTGACTGGCAATGCACAAACAATACTTTAAAAAATGTAAACAATATAAAATATTATGATATTATGATAATGATATGATATAATATTATTATATATTACAATATGAAATATTGTACTTTATTAATGTTTCAATTGAACCAACCAAAATCATACAATTATTTAATACAAAATAAATTTAAGCAAAATCAAGGTTTCATAATTATTGGCACTCCTCATTTAATACTTAGTGCCACCACCTCTGGCAAGGAAAACAGCATGGAGTCTTTCCTGTAATGTTTGACAAGGTTAAGGAACACATTTGGAGGGATTTTGGACCATTCCTCTATGCAGATCCGTTCAAGATCCTTCACATTCTTTGGTTTGCGCTTATCAACTGCCCTCTTCAACTCAGCCCACAGGTTTTCCATTGGATTGAGGTCCGGCAACTGAGATGGCCATGGCAGAACATTGATTTTGTTGTCACAGAACCATTTATGTGTGGATCCTGAGGTGTGTTTTGGCTCATTGTCTTGTTGGAAAGTCCACCTACGGCCAAGTCCCAGCCTTCTGGCAGAGGCAACCAGATTGTCAGCCAAAATTACCTGATACTTGGTGGAATTATTTATGCCGTCAATCGTAACCAGTGTCCCTGGACCTCTGGAATTAAAACAACCCCAAAACATCACTGACCCCCCTCCATATTTCACCGTGGGTATGAGGTGCCTCTCCTTGTATGCATCTCTGTTTCGACGCCAAACATGCCGAAGCTGTATCTGACCAAAACGTTCAATTTTCGTCTCATCTGACCAGAGCACCTTCTTCCAGTCATAATTTAAATGACGTTTGGCAAACTCCAAGCGCTTGCATTGGTGTCTTGGGGTCAGAAAGGGCTTTCTTCTGGCAACACTTCCAAAGAGCCTGTGGTTGTGGAGGTGGCATCTGATGGTTATTTTTGAAACCTGGTGACCCCAAGGCCTGCAATTCTTTCACAGTGATTCTTGGGGATTTTGTTGCTTCTCTCACCATCCTCCTCCCTATCCTGGGGTGCAAAATGCATATGCGTCCTCTACCCGTGAGGTTTACAACTGTTCCATATCTTTTGACATTTGTAATAATTGCCCTGACAGTGCTCAGTGGTATATTCAATTGTTTGTGGATCTTCTTGTAGCCATTACCAGATTTATGAAGGTCTACGACCATCTGTCTCTTTTGAACTGCTAGTTCTTTTCTTTATGATGTTGGATGACAGCGGGATATTGCATGTGTGTCACCTAATTTTTTATACCGTACTGAAACAGGAAGTGATGTAATGGCTCAATATAGTTCCTTAAGACTTAGATAAACTTAAATAAGTGGAATTAAATTTGTGGTTTAATTTTGGTAGATGTTATTTACAATAATCTTTAAGGGTGCCATTAATTGTGAACCCTTGATTTGTAGGACATTGATTTTTAATTAAATCAATAAATTATTTTGGTTGGTTCCATTGAAACATTAATAAAGTACAGTATTTCTCACATGTTAGTATTTTGAGTTTCTCTCTATAATTATATTGTTTGTATTTGTTTAAGAATTGTTTGTGCATTGCCAGTCAGGGGTGCCAGTCATTTTGGAGTCCACTGTATTTAGGGAAGAAGCAGTCAGCTGGTATTCTGTCTATAATGGAGTGGCCAGCACAGTCACCGGATCTCAACACTATTGAGCTGTTGTGGGAACAACTTGACCGTATGGTACGTAAGAAGTGCCCATCAAGCCATTCCAACTTGTGGGAGGTGCTTCAGGAAGCATGGAGTGAAATCTCTTCAGATAACCACAACAAATTGACAACTAGAATGCCAAAGGTCTGCAAAAAAATTGCTGCAAATGGAGGATTCTTTGACGAAAGCAAAGTTTGAAGGACACAATTATTATTTCAATTAAAAAACATTATTTATAACCTTGTCAACGTCTTGACTATATTTCCTATTCATTTTGGAACTTCATGTATGTTTTCATGGAAAACAAGGACATTTCTAAGTCACCCCAACCTTTTGAACAGTAGTGTATGTGTGTATATACACTGCTCAAAAAAATAAAGGGAACACTTAAACAACACAATGTAACTCCAAGTCAATCACACTTCTGTGAAATCAAACTGTCCACTTAGGAAGCAACACTGATTGACAATAATAATTTCACATGCTGTTGTGCAAATGGAAATAGACAAAAGGTGGAAATTATAGGCAATTAGCAAGACACCCCCAAAAAAGGAGTGATTCTGCAGGTGGTGACCACAGACCACTTCTCAGTTCCTATGCTTCCTGGCTGATGTTTTGGTCACTTTTGAATGCTGGCGGTGCTCTCACTCTAGTGGTAGCATGAGACGGAGTCTAAAAAAGGTTTGCTGTGTCTGTCAGCGTAGTGTCCAGAGCATGGAGGCGCTACCTGGAGACAGGCCAGTACATCAGGAGATGTGGAGGAGGCCGTAGGAGGGCAACACATGCACATTTGTGGCATGCTGGAGGTCATTTTGCAGGGCTCTGGCAGTGCACCTCCTTGCACAAAGGTGGAGGTAGCGGTCCTGCTGCTGGGTTGTTGCCCTTTTGTTGACCTTTTGTCTATTCCATTTGCACAACAGCATGTGAAATTTATTGAGAAATTATTATTATTTATGAAATTATTATTTATATATATATATATACACACAAACATATATATATATTATATATATACATATACATATATAAACATTGGGAGGGGGGGCTTGCCTATTTTGCATGTTATTTTAATACGTGTCACATTTCAGTTTGCAAACAATTAAAATAATTATATATATATCATTGAGTTAATAAAGCTGCATACAAACATGGACTGTTTTTTGTTTTCTTGAGTAAGGCAGCTCCAAAATGCAGGTGTTTCAGCCTAGCTCAGTGTTTTCTGTGGTGGTAAGGCACACCAGCAGAAAATAGGAGCATTGCACCGTGAATGGCTCAGCATTTCACCGTGAATGGCTCAGTGTTCTGTCATTCATGGGGACACAGGTCACCTGCCTTTAGTAAGGGTAGACATCAAGAATGTGAGCCCTTTGGGTCCTGCCATAGACTTAGATTAGAAGTGCCCTTCCAAAAATGCTCAAGGTCATTTGCCACATTTAAATGACGTCAAATCACGTTACATCTACAGTAGCTTTGATATGATCATCAACATAAATCAAGTAGACAATCCTCTGGCAAATCCTTTTTAATCATTGTCATATAAAGAGAAATAATGAAGAGAAATTACAGATAAAACTTATCGGTGCTCATCAGCCATTGGACATAGAAATTACACAAGTTGGAAATCGCAAATTCAACAATGAGTCGTTTGGAAGGAATCACTGGCTAACTGCAAGTGTTGCAAAGAAAACATTAACGTTAGCCTGCTATTCAATGGAGTGGCTGTGAGTTCCCACCATAAATCCAGAGAATGCCAGACTACGATGACTAAGTTTGCCCACAAAGGACCTCTGCGCTACTGTAATATGCAAGGGATAAATGTATACTGTAGCTAAGAAAGTAATACTAAGTGTATGTTGTGTAGTAAGTTGTTAGCAGCCCATGTGTCTCACCCTAATAATTTGGTCTATTTTCACCAACGTGGTATTGTAAACACATCATTGGTGGCCCGGTGTGTGCTTGTTTGGCTACTTTTTGTACATCTTTGACAGTGCTGCTGATAGTAGTGGTGGTGCTTAGCTTGCATGTGCAAATTCAGCACACACAAGATTATATAATAGAATTGTGTTATTTGACGTGTCAAATTAAAAGCTTATTTCATGCGTCAAATAGTGTTATATGGCGTGTATTTGTTTTGACACGCAAAACCCAAATGGCGTTCAATGTGCCTCACCCTAATAATTTGGTCTAGTTTCACCTCTTGATTTCGCCTACTGTTCTAACTTGGTGGTGCACCTAAAGCCTACAACCTGTTTCAGAGAAATGTAATCATTGAATATTGTAAGAGCTTTCATTGTCTGTTTATATGCCCCCTTTATTTATCCTACGGTTTTGACTTGTACAGGGAGTACACTGTAAGAACGGCCCAAGTTCTGAATTCAGTCGCTGTACATTTCAAAAGTGCTGATCAAATAGTTATATTGACTATGTCCGGCGTTGTTTGCTCTTTAATGTCTTAATCGAAATTACGGATTGCCTCTTATCTACTTGTCGTTCACTTATGCCATAGTTTGTACATCTCAATTGTCAGTAGACATCACATTTGTTTAAGTAAGTCAGCTATATCAGCTATGTTTTTTTTAAAGGCAGTAAATGAGGCTGATTTAACTGTTTCACTGCCAGACAAGGCTCTGCTGAAAGCCAGGTGTAGCAGTGGTAAGGTGTGGGGACTCTGCTGTCGGGACTCTGCTGTCGGGACAGCTTTATGTAGGCCCTAACAGTTTGTGGGCACCATTTGTCACCGTTATAATTAATGTATTGTTTAGTGTTGTGTTGTGTAGTGGCTTTGCTGGCATGCATCCCACATTTATTTTGTTGCCCCACCAAGATTTACATGCTAAAATCGCCACTGACCTGAGCTCAATTTTGAGTCTCATAGCAAAGTGTCTAAATAATTACGTAAATAAGGTATTTCTGTTTTTAATACATTTGCAAAATTGTCTAAAAACCTGTTTTCGCTTTGTCATTATGGGATATTGTGTGTAGATTGATGAGAAAAAATGTTTTTTAATCAATTTTAGAATAAGGCTGTAATGTATCATAATGTGGAAAAAGTCAACGGGTAAAAATACTTTCCAAATGCACTGTATGGACATAGGATTAGGATGCTGTATATAGCATTTTAAGATATTACAACAAAAGAGATAAATAATATTTGTCCAGCCTTTGCTGCTATGCTGGCAGATGTGCATGATATGCTGCGCCCCTAATCAAAAAGTATTTAATAACTTAAAATAACCAAAATGTAGCTATAGGTTGTTGTAACATTTAAACTAAAATCATGTTTTACATTTTTTTTGCACTGCATGGATCACTTGAGCGGTGCAAGGCAGCATTGCTGTATGGTGCACTCAAAACGTACTGTAGTTGAGTAGCCAACTTAGGCTACTGCTCAAATGTTGCTGTCATAGGCTTACATTTTTCTCTTTTGCATTTTGTTTTGCTGCAGTTTAAAAATATATATATATATATATATATATATATTTTTTTTTTAAGCTTCAAAAACTGAAGCCAGTCTGCAACATTTTAGTAGCCTAGCTAGGACTGTGAGCGTGTGTCTGTACACTTTCCCTCCGCTGAGCGCTGTAAACGGGACACATGAAAGCAGCACAGCTGAAGTTGAATTAATGATACGAACACATCAGGCTGTAATTTCAAAAAGTAGAACTGTTGACTAATTTATACTCGCTTGCTTGTGTGTCCTACTTAGCCCGCAGGCCTTGTGTTTTGACACATGCACGCTAGCCTATCTGCCATGTTATGACTGACTTGTGATCATTGCCCTTGCTAGTGTGATTGTATTGTATCTGGTTAGAGTCGTCCGTTTTTGTTCAAAATATTGACTCACTGAAACGGTGTATCCCGAATGGGTGGTGGCAGCAAACAATGTACCAGGCCAGCTGTGATTTACAATCTGATAGCAATATTTTTTGGACTACCAAGAAATGTATTGGTGAATTACATTAATCATGTATTGAACTGCATCGATCTATTCTCTCAACACTGCCTTACTGTACTGGGAATTTGATATTTTTTACTGATATTAGGATTGTCTGTTTCATACTGTATACGCAAAGTAGATAAAACACTGTCAGTTCCAGTTTAAATACTGCCTAAGCAGTCGTATTTCCCTCAGTGTTTCAACCGTAACATCAGGAGTTTGAGTAATCTGATCAATTTTAAAAGATAGGTGTGAGAATGTTTTAATAAGCAGAGTTGAGTGAGAGTGTGTTACTTTTACTAGAGTAAAAGACTCTAAACCATGCCAATTATTATCATATTTCCCAGCATGCTCTATTGCAGGTAGATTTTCAGAATTGTTTGTTTCAATATCTGTATTTTTGCATGTACAGTGAATGGTTGATTCATTTTATGCTAAACAAAGATAAATAGCATGCATTTTTATAAACTAATCCAATCTGTTAGTAGTTGGATTTATTGTACCTGTTACTGAGATGATTGTTCCAGTTTAGAAGATTTATGTAGACTCTTCCCTACCTTAGCAGTAATTTTGAATGCAGACTGCTAGTGATGTTACGTTTGATAACAGCTCTGAGACATGCGTTGAAATTGTTAAGCAGTTTACTTCGAAGCAGTATGCCGGTATCAATGTTTCAGACTCACGTGATCAATGACGTCCGAAGCTTTGTTTAGTCAAACAACCACCTGAATGCTAAGATATTGGTTTCGGTAGAAAACATAAAGGCTACCCTGCGTACGGGCTGCTGTGTTTGGGATGTCATCTATAATAATTTGGCTGCTCTAAATTCTTTTGACCAGCAGGTGCCACTAGTGTACACTGTATTGATCAAAGCCTCGAGTATAAACCTATTTTCGACACACAATGGGCTGGATAGCCTCAATGCTTCAAGAAGCTTAGTTTCCCCATCACTAAAGATTGAGGGTGATCAAAAGTTTCAATTGTGAGATATCCTCACTCTGGCTGGATTCCAACAGGAATTACACTTCACTTTCCAAGTGAGCATAACGTGCCTTGCAGGCCTGATGTGGCCTGTAAACAAGGAGTTTCCTAACACCCGCGTTAGGGTATAACAAGGCCCTCAAAGATAAGGCTTTTGATATATGTCATTTATTGTCATAAAGACTTTTACCTTTAAAGGCTAATACGGCCAATGCAAGCACTCAGAGGGTTCTAGGAAGAACCCTTCAAAGATTAAAGGGTTCTTAGTAGAACTGTTAATATCAAACCAAATCAAATTGTATTGGTCACATGCACCGAATACAGATGTAGACCTTACCGTGAAATGCTTACTTACAAGCCCTTGACCAACAATGCAGTTCAACAATGCAGTTCAAGAAATAGAGTCAAGAAAGTATTTACTAAATAAACTAAAGTAAAAAATTAAATAAAAAGTAACACAAAATAATAACTTGACTATATAAAGGAGCTACCGAGTCAATGTGCGGGGGTACAGGTTAGTTGAGGTAATTTGTACATGTAGGTAGGGGTAAAGGGACTATTCATAGATAATAAACAGCGGAGGGTGTCAATGTAAATAGTCCGGGTGGCCATTTGATTCATTTTTCAGCAGTCTTATGGCTTGGGGATGGAAGCTGTAATAGAGGGTTCTAGGAAGAACACTTCAAAGATAAAAGGGCTCTCGTGGTACCTTTCATCAAGATTTCTAGGGAGAATCTTTAGAGGATAAAAGGGTTATAGGCAGAAGCCTTCAAATAGGGTTCTAGGTAGTACCATGTACAGGGGGTTCTATGAATAACCATACATAGAGGGTACTAGGTAGCACCAAAAAGGGTTTCCCTATGAGGACAACCCAAAGAACCCAATGTGGTTTTACTTTCACTTTTTTTCTAACTGTAGATTTCATGTTTAAATGTGCTTATTGTTTAAATCAAATAAACAATGAATACTAAACCAAATCACAGTGTTTTTCCCCCAGCAGAAACGGGCTGTCTTACCAGGGACTGAGTCTCATAAGAGGGATGGGGGCGCAGGTGAAGAACACAGTGACCAATAGGAAGGGCCGTCTTCCCCACACGTCTGACAAGGCACCAATCAGAGGGGCGCTCATGAAGGACAGAAGACCCTGTTGAAGAGGAGGGTGAAGAGAGGAGGAGCCTCTGTTAAAATTGTCATGGTTACCGGGAACCCATAATGAGAAGCCTCATTCATTTTTAGTGGAAATGAGAGCAAGCTTGATTACAATCATGTTGCAGCACACAAATGGCTCGTTTCATGGCATCCTGAAATGACCTATAATAAACCTACAATAAACATGCACTTGATATGAAATAATAAGACGCTGAAAAAAGATCAGCTAGAGTACACAGAATAAAGAATGTGCAGCTTTTGTTCAATTGCTCAGGGATGCAACTCTATGGGGGGTCCTCTGTAGCATAGAGGTGATCAATAAATTACATAGTTGGTTCATTTTTGGGGAGATATACTGTTCGTAGTCTTTGCTAAATAGTTATTTCTAAGCATGATATCTTACCTTCACCCCTTGAATGAGACCGTTCATCAGAAACGTGTGCTGTGGGAAAGTTTCGTGTAAAACCTGCAAAGAACAGAAAAAGGACAAACATCTTAAACAGGGCTGTTCGATGGAAAGGCTGCCAAGAAACCATAACAGTCACAGACACACACACAAGCATTTTAACAAGCCAAGAAACCTACCCTGAAAAAACAACACAGGTGCGTTTTACTAGACCCTTCCATTGGGAAGGTAGACAGAGAGGGAAGGTAGACAGAGAGAGAAGGCGAGAACAGAAAGATGAAGAGGAAAATAAGAGCAAGAGAAGGATGACTGTGTAGTGTCAGAAAGAACAAGATAGAGAACGATAGAGAGAGACCTATAGACAATTAGTATTTCTGTAATTCCTCATAACCTTCTTTCTCGCCTCCTTCTCAACCGTATTGTAGGGAAGGGCCAAGGGCCCTCGGTCCCAATGAGTTTTGAGAAGATTTATCTCAGTTAACCCAGAACACTCTGGGTCCATATGTGTTAAGAGAAGAGGTAGAATGAGGATCGGAACGGAATAGGAGTAAAAAGCTCCACCCTGTCTCTTTGCAAGTTACGGGGAAGTCTATGGGCCAAATGTCCCCTCCTTTTCCGAAATTTGGAAAGATGCTAACACCTGCGAAGTAATGATTTGTCCGAAGCACCAGAACAAATGCTGCTACTTATCTCACGCATTCCCTTGTATCGTGACAGACCTACGGTACCATTTACAGTTGAAGTCAGAAGTTTACATACACTTAGGTTGTAGTCTTTAAAAACTCATTTTTCAACCACTCCACAAATGTATTGTTAACAAACTATAGTTTTGGCAAGTCGGTTAGGACATCTACTTTGTGCAAGACATAAGTAATTCTTCCAACAATTGTTTACAGACAGATTATTTCACTGTATCACAATTCCAGTGGGTCAGAAGTTTACATACACGAAGTTGACTGTGCCTTTAAACAGCTTGGAAAGTACAGAAAATTAAGTCATGGCTTTAGAAGCTTCTGATAGGCTAATTGACATAATTTTAAGTCAATTGGAGGTGTACCTGTGGATGTGTTTCAAGGCCTACCTTCAAACTCAGTGCCTCTTTGCTTGACATCATGGAAAAGTCAAAAAGAAATCAGCCAAGACATCAGAAAACAAATTGTAGACCTCCACAAGTCTGGTTCATCCTTGGGAGCAATTCCCAAACGCCTGAAGGTACCACCTTCATCTGTACAAACAATAGTACGCAAGTATAAACACCATGGGACCATGCAGCCGTCATACCGCTCAGGAAGGAGACGCATTCTGTCTCCTGGAGATGAACGTACTCTGGTGCAAAATGTCCAAATCAATCTCAGAACAACAGCAAAGGACCTTGTGAAGATGCTGGAGGAAACAGGTACAAAAGTATCAATATCCACAGTAAAACGAGTCCTATATCGACATAACCTGAAAGGCCACTCAGCAAGGAAGAAGCTACTTCTCCAAAACGCCATAAAAAAAACAGACTACGGTTTGCAACTGCACATGGGGACTAAGATCGTACTTTTTGGAGAAATGGCCTCTGGTCTGATGAAACAAAAATAGAACTGTTTGGCCATAATGACCATTGTTATGTTTGGAGGGAAAAGGGGGAGGCTTGCAAGCCAAAGAGCACCATCCCAACCGTGAAGCACGGGGGTGTCAGCATCATGTTGTGGGGGTGCTTTGCTGCAGGAGGGACTGGTGCACTTCACAAAATAGATGGCATTATGAGGGAGGAAAATTATGTGGATATATTGAAGCAACATCTCAAGATATCAGTCAGGAAGTTAAAGATTGGTCGAAAATGGTTCTTCCAAATGGACAATGACCCCAAGCATACTTCCAAAGTTGTGGCAAAATGGCTTGATGACAACAAAGTCAAGGTATCGGAGTGGCCATCACAAAGCCCTGACCTCAATCCTATAGAAAATTTGTGGGCAGAACTGAAAAAGCATGTGCGAGCAAGGAGGCCTACAAACCTGACTCAGTTTCACCAGCTCTGTCAGGAGGAATGAGCCACAATTCACCCAACACATTGTGGGAAGCTTGTGGAAGGCCACCCGAAACATTTAAACCAAGTTAAACAATTTAAAGGCAATGCTACCAAATACTAATTGATTGTATGTAAATGTCTGACCCACTGGGAATGTGATGAAAGAAATTAAAGCTGAAATCAATCATTCTCTCTACTTTTATTCTGACATTTCACATTCTTAAAATAAACTGGTGATCCTAACTGACCTAAGACAGGGAATATTTACAAGGATTAAATGTCAGGAATTGTGAAAAACTAAGTTTAAATGTATTTGGCTATGGTGTATGTAAACTTCCGACTTCAACTGTATGTTTACGTAGTCTGTCCACAAGATATTATGAAAAGACGGATGCGAGGAATCAAGGCCATTTTGTTTTAGAAGAGCCCTACACTCTTAAAAATAAACGTGCAATAGGAGAACCATTTGAGGGTGTCTGACTGAACCATAAATTGGATGGTTCTTTGAAGAAACATACAAAAATTCAAAAGCAGACATGTTTCGGCCTTCCAGGACCAGAATTCAATAGCCCTGCTGTAGGGTTTCAAGGCCTATTTGCATATTTCCCACGGTGCCTTTCAGGTGAATTGAATGAGTTAGCACCCATGACTGTGTTTGCTATTGACAGAGACATGCTTGTTGCACTTATCCAATTTCATTACGCCTTTTCACCAATTGAGATCTTGAGAGAATATGTTGTCATAAAATGTTATAAAAAAATGAAACATATTTCATAAGAATTTATTTTTCAGGGCATAGTTTTACCCTAATACAGTGGCCTGAAACTCTTGGTATACAAGTCACATTATGCTGGCTTGGAAAGTGATGTGTAATTCCCATTGGAATCCAACCTGCATCCAGAACTATTTCCAGGGTTGGGAAAACTAAAATATGAGACTACCTTAAACATCTAATCTGGAACAACCATTTCAGTAACAGATGCAATAAATCCAAGTAACAGATTGGAATAGTTTAGAACAATTGTTGTTATTTATATTTGAGTAGCTTGATATGAATTAATCAATCAATGCACATGCAAACACATAGGTATTGAAACAAATCATTTAAAAAGAATCAACCGTATAGATCATGCTGGGAAATATGATAATGATGAGCATGGTTTTGGTTCAACTCTGGTTATTAACACCAGTACTGAGGATATTTTAACCCACTGAGTGTTAATTTAAATCTTTATTGAATTCTTAAATCAACACAAAAAAATTCAACAACCTTTCCAAATTCTGAAGAACCCGTAGATGCCACATCAAGCACCCCACACTTAACTCAAAGGTTATTTATCAGACAAGTGTTCTTAAAGGAACCTTAAGAGCTGAGGAAGAAACATTTAAGAACCTTAATTGTTTTCAGTGTAGATCATTCCGCGGAGGGCTGAGTGTCAGCGGGTTTTCACTCCTGCCTTGTACTTGATTCATTCATTAAATTCACTAATTAGTAATGAACTCCTCTCAACTGGTTGGCTAGGTCTTAAGTGAAAGGACAAACAAAAAAGCTGCAGAAAGTAGGCCCTCCATGGAATGAGTTTGACTCCCCTGGTGTAAATAGACCTGGATAGACCTAGCTAGCCCAATTCTGATATTTTGCCAAATTACTGTCAAAAGAGCTTATCTGATTCATCAAAATACCAATTACTGGGAAAATATCTGAATTAGGCTGATGTGTAAATGGGAAAAGATCAAAATTAGGCAGAGGCAGTCTAATTCTGATGTTTTATTCCACCAATTTGTCTTTTGACCAATCGCATCAGATCTTTTCACATCAGCTCTTTTTCAAAGCTGATCTGTTTGGTCAAAATACCAAATCGAAAGATAGGCAGATAGGCAGGCAAGCCAGATAGAGATGGAACTCACTGTCAGCATTGGAGTGGTAAGGAGACCCCAGGCAAAGAACTCCAGGAAGATGACCACCACAGCATGGGAAACACTGGGTCTGCCAATACCCTGGCCCGGCTGCAACACACAGTAAAGAATTTCAGCCATTTTAGAACATATTGTGTTCCATGTTAAAACATACGCTATGGAAATTAGCAGCTCTTACAGTGTTAGAAAATTGTAAACAGTGTTTCAAAAAGGTAACTTGAGATGATCAACAACCACCATCTCACCATAATCACAAAGCATATAAAAAACATTATCAGGACCCTGTGAATGGGGTTGCTGTATTTGAATGCCTGGACTTATTTTGACAAATGCAGTCTATTCTTTTGGGAAGCAAAAATACAATATGCACTATTAGGAAACCAATTTACTAAGGCAAACATTTATTGCTCTACACTCTATACCGTAGATCGTTCTTCTGAATGAGATGGTCAAGAGGAGTCCAAACAAAAATTATCAATAAAAAAAAAACACTGCTTCTCTGTTAATATGAATCAGTTACTTTGCTATTTGAAGACATCCACGTGGCCATTGTCTCCCAGGACATCCCTGAGCAAGGACAGACAGCAGTGGTATTTGAGGAAGGCAGTGGCATAGAAAAGATAGATAGATTAGCACAGGCCCCTAGCTACTTCACAGCACAGTGTGAGGCAGCCTGCAGCTTGGGAAGCTTGGGACATGGCCGTTACATAACAGTGGAGACGAGATGGGCCCCCCAATTCCCTATTCCTCACAGTGAGTGCACCAAGTTTTCTGTGTGTATGTAATATGTATGCGTGAGTGAGGACTGGAGGAGATTGAGATGTGGTTGTGTTCTCAGCTCGCTGTCACGCAAAGAGCAAATCACGTCATCGTCACCTAGTCTAAACTGAGAAATTAGACATACATTGTAGCCAGGCCTAATGGAGATTGAATCACTGTTTGCTTACTGCTTACTGTTTGAATAAAATAGACTTAGGCCTAAACGTTAACTTGTGTTGTTTGCTACAAATAAAACCACTGATCTAAAATGAATGTCCCAATCCACTTTGCTGTGATAGCTCAGATTACATAATAGAATAGAATCTTGTTTATTTTTATATTGGGCCATCTGTAATTTAGTTTTTGGTCCAGGTCCCCTTTCCTTTCCAAGGAAACACCATGGTAACACCTTCTATGGCCCTCACAGCTGGCTATTGGCTAGTGTTCAGCCTATGAGGAGGTTTAAATCCGAGGGCACTGTGGGATACACAACTTGCCTGGAGCACCTCCAACATCATCAACACCAACAGTTCATGAAAGGATAGAGGTCGCTGCAATAAAAAAAAGTGTTTTATTTTTATTGCAGGGGATCTGGACTCTATTATCTCTACCTATAATACACAAATAGGCCTTAAGCATTTTTTTTTTATGGCAATATCATGATTATGCACCAGTCTATGAATATGATTATGGAATTATCATGCAAACAGATTGCGTTGAGAGGCAGCCGGGGATGTTATGTAATACAGTAGGCTAATGGCAGCGGCAGGACAATGTTATACAGTCTTCATTCAATAAGCTATCTGCAGCTAGGCCTTCTGAAAGACGCAACCCCGATATATTACCGGACGCGTCCTTCCAATAGAGGTTGCAATGTACCCATCTCCTATCACTATTGATCATCTATTAACAAATTGATACAAATGTCAAAGCTGTTTGGCAATAGCATTACGGAAAACTGTGGTGCACTCACTGTACGCTGACAGAGCCGTTACATTTTTCACAAGGTACAGTATCTCGAGTGCATAATGTCCGCTTATGTCATAACCTGCAGCTACCGCAGGCGCACTCACAGCTGATGTTGCATCCTTTGCCGTTTATGTGAAAATCGGTTACATTGTTACATACACATTCCCGGTTACAATTGGTAGGATACCGAAATAAAGACGATTAATTCACATACCGTGGGCCCATCTTTCATGATAATTTTCTTGACCAACACTATACGGTTGGTTCCCTGATGATCTTTCTCTCCCGGAGCCATCTCCTCATTACATTTTACCGGAGTTATATAGAATCCATGCTGCGTAGGGATCTTCGGTGCACCCGTTTCGTCCAGGATGCCTTCTGATTTAGCCTTGAAAGGCTAGCGGTTATTAAATGACGTGTTTATAACCCAGTAGCACCAACCGAATTGACAACTGTACAAAATGGATATTGCACACGTCAACACGTCCTCTCGAATCCCTCTCTGTGCCGAGGACAGCGCACTATGCGATTGAATTTTAGAGAGGAGCTGAAGGACTGACTGCGGATCAGTGCGGGGTTTAATGGCGTCATTTTATGCATCGGCTTGATGTCGGCTGAAGGTTGGAAAAGCTGGTCTGAAATCAGATTTATGGCTAAGCAGCGCTTCTTTCTGCAGCCACAGTAGACTACGGGGAAACCACGTGGCACTTGTCTATTAGGGTTTATTCTCCCTCTGGTACAAATAAAACATTAATTTGTGGTTAAATGTATTGAACTGAAAGTACATGACCTAATTATGGCCTACTCTGAGAAAATATGAGCTGTGATCAATTATTCAAAATAATATAATTGGGAGGCTATATGACGACTCTATGAAATATGCTGCATGGAATTCTATTGTTGCATTCTTACATTCACTGTCAAAAAAGGTTATGGATATCCACTTGCATTCTATTGACAAATCATGCAGTGTCTGTTTTTCTACCAGGTTTTGAATTGTAGGCTATCAGGTGTAGCATTCACAAGGTCATTTTTTCTTCTGATATATTTCTATTCCATGCCCATGAAGTGTGTACTAGGTGGGTAAGTCATGCGAAATAAATTGCTTTACTTTGTGCTCCATGGGGTCTGTTTGTGGTCATTGCTAGGGTTTAGCCAGCAAACTCTACTAGGATCACCTAAGGCAAATTCCTTCTCCTCCACAAATAACATCTTTAGACCCACTTGTGTCTGTTTCTATAGACAGAATGGCCTTAGCAAGTGGACACAGGGTTGACAAGGAGACAAAAGGTGAACCGCCAAGACCCAGGTAAGTAAGTGTCTCACAGACAGACAGACAGACAGACAAAAATGTATTCCTCCGTCTTCTGTAGGAGGACCTGTCAGTATATCTGAATTACTTCTACATGCTCACAGTTTCAGTATAATTCTACTCTATGAGCTCAACAAAACACATGCAGGCTATGACTAATGCCCTTGGTGATGGCTTGGTTAAATCAGAATTCCAGCCTTCTTAAAAATGCACTGTGATATGATTATATGCATGATTACTCACTTCACAAGTTGAATTGTGTTGTAGTTTCACCCACTCACATCACATGGGAGGTGATGCCACAGAATGGTAAATTATATACTGTATACAGCATCTGAACAATTAAATACAATTGTCAGACCATACTATTACTGTATGCTGTTTGTCTTCAAATTAATCACGGACACATTCATTGACACATCAGTTGAGATGTACTACATACCTTACACAGCCATATAATGTACATGTATGGCTGATATCTATTCTCCCTCCACAGTGGGGTTAAAGGCAAGCGCTACCTATTTGGAGGAGATGTCCAATCTGCAGGCTGGAGAATTTGTTTCTGCACTCTTAAAATAAAGGTGCAAATTGGAACCCAACTCCAGTCCTCGAGTACCTCCTGCAGTACACATTTTATTGTAGCCCTGGACAAGCACACCTGATTTAACCTGTCAACTAATCATCAGGCCCTCAATGAGTTGAATTAGGTATGTTTGTCCGGGGCTACAACAAAAATGTGTACTGTTGGGGACACTCGAGGACCGGAGTAGGGAACCACTGCCATAGGGGAACCATTTTACGGTCTCTGAAGAACCAGAAATGGGATGGTTTCTTTTTGAAGAACCTTCACCAAGTGAGATCCTAAGTAAATACGTTGTCATAAATGTTTTATTCTTAAACACAAAGCAATACATATTTCATAAGGCTTTCTTTTGAGGGCCTAGTTTTACCCTAACGCAGTGGCCTGAAACTCAGTTTACAGGCCACATTGTGCTGGCTTGCACACTGATATATAATTCCTATTCGAATCCAGCCAGAGTGGGGATATATTACACTTAGCATTTTTAGTGTCCAAGCTGCAGGCTGGCGAATGTCTTCCTGCATTCTTAAAAATAATTATTGCCAGAGCTGGGTACACAACAACATGAGACTACCTTAAACATCTAAACTGGAACAACAATTTCAGTAACGGGTGCAATAAGTAACTAACGGCTGTCTAATGCTTCCTCCTCGGATGAGGAGGAGGAGTAAGGGTCGGACCAAAACGCAGCGTTGTTCGATGACATAATGATTTATTACAGAAAAACGAAACACGAAAACTCTTACACAAACTACAAAACAATAAACGACGTAGACAGACCTGAACTTGAGAACTTACATATATACACGAAGAACGCACGAACAGGAAAGACTAACCAAACGAATGAACAAACGAAACAGTCCCGTGTGGTGCAACGGACACAGACACAGGAACAATCACCCACAAACAAACTGTGAGAACAGCCTACCTTAATATGGTTCTCAATCAGAGGAAATGTCAAACACCTGCCTCTAATTGAGAACCATATCAGGCAACACATTCAACCCAACATAGAAACACATAACATAGACTACCCACCCAGCTCACGTCCTGACCAACTAAACAAAGTAAAACAAAGGCAAATAAGGTCAGGAACGTGACAGTAACAGATTGGAATCGTAAAAAGAATTATGCTATATACTGTATATTTGAGTAGCATTAGATTAATTAATCAATCAATGTGCATGCAAAAACATAGATAACGAAACAAACAATTCTAAAAATCAACCTCCAATAGAGCATGCTGGGAAAGATGATAATAATTGGCATGGGTTTGGTTCACGTCTGGTTATTAGCACCAACACTAGGGTTCTTTACACCACTGAGTGTTAATTAACTCTTTACAGTGTTAATTTGACTTCTGAATCAACACTCTCTGCTACAGCACAGCTAGTGGTACAGGAGCACCAACTCTGGGACCAAAATGCACCTGAAAAGCTTCTACCCCAAAGCCATAAGACTGCTGAACAGCTAATTAAACGGCTACCCTAACTTTCTGCTTTTCACCCCTTACCTACATGTACATAGTACTTCAATCAATCTCCCAACTACCTCGTACCCCAGTACACTGACTCAGTGCCGGTACTCCTTGTAAATAGACTGTATATAGCCTCGTTATTGTTGTTTTATTGTGTTACTATTTTATTTGTATGTATTTGTTAATTTTCTTATTTTTTACTGCATTGTTGCGAAAGGGCTCGTAAGTAAGCGTTTCATGGTAAAGTATACACTTGTTGTAGTCTGTGCATGTGACAAATAAAATATGATAATTTTTTTATCGTTACACTGAAAATCAACACCAGTTTATACTGGCCAATTTCCTGAAAGGGACACCTCTGTAGGCTTCCAAACATTTCAAGAACCTTTAAGAATTCTGAAGAACAGTACATGCCACGTCAAGAACCCCACACTTGACATTTTTTTCAGTGTGGAGTCTACTGCTTTGACATAGGTAAGCTTACAGGACAGGGCAGGGAGTCTAGTCTGTCTACTCCTGGGTTAATAAAGGGAAGGAGTGAAGACGATAGGAAGAACACAGCCTCAACTCTCAAAGATGAAGGCTAAAATAACTGATTAAAAGCCAGCTTCTTTGCTACTTAATTTTTGCCAATGTCAACGGACGGGATGGTGGATCTTAACTCCCCAAATAAATGACAGCAACTTTGAAAGAGTAGTACCCATAGCATCCATTATTTCCACGGGCCTTGACCCATATTCAGGATCTTTAGGGTGGGATTGTAATGTTCATTACTGAGTTTGCTGTACAATTTATCATTACTAAAACTATACTGATACACAGTCACATTATACAGCGCCTCTCCCCCATGTGACCTACTTGTTGTGTGTATGTACTGAAATGTATATGTGTAACTGATACATGCACACGCGACATAGAAATTCTACCATATATAATTTACAGAAACTTGTTACAAATGACGGAATCATCCATGAGTCACCCAAATGTACAGTTGAAGTCGGAAGTTTACGTACACCGTAGCCAAATACATTTAAACTCAGTTTTTCACAATTCCTGACATTTAAACCTAGTAAAAATTCCCTGTCTGGTCAGTTAGGATCACCACTTTATTTTAAGAATAAAGTGGTAAAAGCAGAGAGAACGATTTAATTCAGCTTGTATTTATTTAATCATAGTCCCAGTGGGTTAGAAGTTTACATATACTAATTGAGTATTTGGTAGCACTGCCTTTAAAATTGTTTAACTTGGGTCAAACGTTTCGGGTAGCCTTCCACAAGCTTCCCACAATAAGTTGGGTGAATTTTGGCCCATTCCGCCTGACAGAGCTGGTGTAACTGAGTCAGGTTTGTAGGCCTCCTTGCTCACACACGCTTTTTCAGTTCTGCCCACAAATTTTCTATAGGATTGAGGTCAGGGCTTTGTGATGGCCACTCCAATACCTTTTGTTGTCATCAAGCCATTTTTCCACAACTTTGGAAGTATGCTTGGGGTCATTTTCCATTTGGAAGACCCATTTTCGACCAAGCTTTAACTTACTGACTTATGTCTTGAGATGTTGCTTCAATATATCCACATAATTTTCCTGCCTCATGATGCCATCTATTTTGTGAAGTGCATCAGTCCGTCCTGCAGCAAAGTACCCCCACAACATGATGCTGCCACCCCCGTGCTTCACGGTTGGGATGGTGTTCTTCGGCTTGAAAGCCTCCCCCTTTTCCCTCCAAACATAACAATAGTCATTATGGCCAAACAGTTCTATTTCTGTTTCATCAGACCAGAGGACATTTCTCCAAAAAGTACGATCTTTGTCCTCATGTGCAGTTGTAAACCGTAGTCTGGCTTATTTAATGATAGTTTTGGAGCAGTGGCTTCTTCCTTGCTGAGCAGCCTTCAGGTTATGGAGATATAGGACTCGTTTTACTTTGGATATAGATACTTTTGTACCTGTTTCCTCCAGCATCTTCACAAGGTCCTTTGCTGTTGTTCTTGGATTGATTTGCACTTTTTGCACCAAAGTACGTTCATCTCTAGGAGACAGAACACGTCTTATTCCTAAGCGTATGACAGCTGCGTGGTCCCATGGTGTTCATACTTGCGTACTATTGTTTGTACAAATGAACGTGGTACCTTCATGCGTTTGGAAATTGCTCCCATGGATGAACCAGACTTGTGGAGGTCTACAATTTTATTCTGAGGTCTTGGCTGATTTCTGTTGATTTTCCCATGATGTCAAGCAAAGAGGCACTGAGTTTGAAGGTAGGCCTTGAAATACACCCACAGGTACACCTCCAAATGACTCAAATTATGTCAATTAGCTTTACAGAAGCTTCTAAAGCCATGACATCATTTTCTGGAATTTTCCAAGCTGTTTAAGGGCACAGTCAACATAGTGAATGTAAACTTCTGACCCACTGGAATTGTGATACAATGAATTATAAGTGAAATAATCTGTCTGCAAACAATTGTTGGAAAAATTACTTGTGTCATGCACAAAGTAGATGTTCTAACCGACTTGCCAAAACTAGAGGAAGCAAAATATTTTTATATTTTAAGCATATGTTATCATTTCAGTCTCCTCCATCTCCAATAACTGAAGTTAATTGTAAGGATTTATTTTTCTATTAATAACGTCAAATTAACAGCTGCAGACTCATGTGAAGGCCAAATTACAGAGGAGGAACTTGTTGATGCAATTAAAGCCTTTCAGTCTGGGAAAACTCTGGGGCTGGGTTGAATACCAGCTGAGGTGTATCAAACATTTTTCTAGTTTTTTTACATGGACGATACATTGGAGATAATATAAGACAAGTACTAGAAACAACAGAACACTATGAACAAATTGGGAAACCGGGCATAGTACGAATAGCTGATTTTGAAAAAGATTTTGATAAAGTACAATTAGAATTTATGTATAAATACCTGGAGTATTTGAATTTGAAAACCCAGCAACGATGCAGTTCTTGACACAAACGGGTGCGACTGGCATCTACTACCATACCCCAATCAAAGGCACTTACATTTTTTGTTCACCCTCTGAATGGCACACATACACAATCCATGTCTCAATTGTCTCAAGGCTTGAAAATCCTTCTTTGACCTGTCTCCTCCCCTTCATCTAACTTGAATGAAGTGGATTTAATAGGTGAAATCAATAAGAGATCATAGCTTTCACCTGTTTAGTCTGTCATGGAAAGAGCACGTGTTCCTAATGTTTTGTACACTCAGTGTACGTATTTGGTGGGAATTTAAAAGATGTTTAATACTTAGGTACTTCTTTGCAATCCCATTACACTTAT
This sequence comes from Salvelinus fontinalis, assembly GCF_029448725.1. NCBI lineage: Eukaryota > Metazoa > Chordata > Actinopteri > Salmoniformes > Salmonidae > Salvelinus > Salvelinus fontinalis. The sequence goes on from NC_074685.1 coordinate 36,905,203, forward strand.
ACATCTTTCTTCAACTTTAGCAATGTGTTATTCCCTCTCTGGAATAATGGGCCGGGTGCAATGCACGCTGACACGGTCACAAGGTGTACGGTGTTTCCTCGTGACACATTGGTGCGGCTGGCTTCCGGGTTAAGCGGGCATTGTGTCAAGAAGCAGTGCGGCTTGGCTGGGTTTTGTTTCGGAGGACGCACGGCTCTCGACCTTCGCCTCTCCCGATGAGACAAGACTTTAACTACCAATTGGATACCACGAAATTGGGGAGAAAAAGGGGTAAAACTTAAAAAATGTTTAATTAAAGGTGATAAATCTGACAATGAGCCTTGAGCAAGGCCCTTAACCCTAATTTGCCACAGGGGCACCGTACTACTATGCCTGACCCTGTAAAACAACACAGTTCACTGCACCTATCCAGTGTGTGACAGTACAACATATATTTATATTTTTTATCCCAGGAAGAATGACGAAAGCTTTGTTTGTGGTTTGGTATTGCAGGAACTACAGGAAATGCTTGAGAGACACAGAGCCCAGAACGAGACCTGGCTATGTGCTCAGGCAGAGGAGAATGACAAGGAGAGAAAGGAGCTGTGTAAACTCAGGGTTTTTTGTGGTAACACCACCTTCACACCCAGCAGTACAAACATAAACAGACATGTAACATTTCCAGGCCATTCTAAACCTAGGTACGAAACATAAGAGACAGAGTATGAAAACATTTATTCTATTCAGTTTTATTTATAGTGGATTATCGGTCTTCGGGGAGTGTGTGACAGTCGTACCTTCCAGCACCGGGCTATAAGAAAATACCACTTCTTCAGAAAAGGTAGCCGTCCATCTATGAATACATCAATGTGCTTTTAAACTGAGGTATACTGTAAAAAGCCATGGGGCTATCGTGAATGAATTTTCATTTTCTGATTTTCAAGGAGGAAGTTGTTCATGAGCAGGAGAAATTGAAAGAAGAGCAGTGATCAGCTCCTATCCATCATGCAACAGTTCAAAGGCATGTAAAGACATATGTTTCCATGGCAACCACCTGGAGGAAGCAGATTGCCCATGTTTGTGGGTGTGGTTTACTTTCCCGAGGATGAAAAACCAAAGGGGCCAACTCAAAAGTCTGTGAAAAGGAAATGTGACATTAATTTGTTTTTTTCCACTGGTGTGTTTAAATAGTTAGCATTTTGTCCATAGCTGAGATTAACTTTTGTTGTCTTTTGCCAAATAGTCATAATATTTTAGAGAGATGGGGGACAAAGGGATTATTTTGACCCTGTCAAAAGAACAAATCACTCATGGCATAACGTTTAAATCTTTGGAATTCCTAGTCGGGCATTTCAAAGTAGGTCTGTATCATAATAGGCCCAGTGGCGACCCCTCATTCAGGACAGGTGGAGCGGCAGCCAGGGGAAAATACAGAGCATAGGCGTTGGTAATGTTCTCTAGTTGCGCCGTGATTGGCTCAGTGTTCTGCCACTCATGGGGACAATACGTCACCGCAGAATCTACAGGGAGTGCTAGGCAGTTCAAGTCGCCTTGGGTCCTGCCATAGATTTACATTAGAAGTGCCCATCCATAAAGGCTCAAGGTCATTGGCCACAGATAAAGTGACGTCAAATCACATTATATCTACCATAGCTTTGATTGTACTGATTTTGTCAACATCATACTTTCAAAATCTCAGCTAGTAAGCTAGACAAGCAGTCATCATCATGAATCAGGTCGACAATCTCCTGGCAAATCCTTTTCACTCCTTGTCATATGACGAGAAATGATTGATTAAACATATCGGTGCTCATCGGCCATTGGACATACAGTAAACATTACACAACAAGTTGGAAATCGCATATTCAACAATGAGTGGTTTGGTAAGAATCAGTGGCTAACTGCAAGCGAGGCAAAGCAATCAATATTTTGCTTCCCCTGCCTGCTAAAACATCTGTCTAAAAGGGTCTCTTTTCCAAGCTTAAAAGGACAAACATTCACACGCAACACCATGGGCCAGAAAAGTTTGAATACATTGACCATGTCAATCCTGCATGACTTCTGCCACATTCAAAACAACTGTAAACTCAGAACTGGGAAATCTCAGACTTCAGTGAGTTCAAGACAACTGGGAACTTGGAAAGAAACCGTCTCCGACTGGGAAAATACGTTTTGAATGGTCATCCAACTCGGAACTTGGGCCTCTTTCTAGAGCTCCGACCTGAAGATCACTGACGTCACGATTCAACCTTGTTTTTTTCAAAGTTCCCAGTTGTCTTGAAAGCACCATAAATCCAGAGAATGACAGACTTTGATGACAAAATCTGCCCACAAGAAGGACCCCTTCCTGTTCAAGTGAGCACAGCACAACAACGGTGAATCCAAAAATGTCTTGTATGCTGCTGCATATATGATGTAATATGCTAGAGAGTTATGTATACTGTAGCTAAGAATGTAATACTAAGTGTATGTTGTGTCGTAAGCTGTTAGTAGCCCATGTGCCTCACCCTAATAATTTGGTCCCTTTCCCCCTCCGAACTTAGCCTACTGTTCTCACTTGGTGGGGCAAGCTTTCTTTGTCTGCTAATATGTCCCCTTTATGTATTCTACGGTTCTGACTTGGTGTACAGGGAGAAACTGTAAGAACGGCCCATGTTCTGATTTCTGTCACATCTCAAAAGTTGAAAAAATAATTATATTGACTTTGTCTATCTTAGCTCGCTTATTAATGTCTTAGTCAAAATTACGGATTTCCTCTTATCCCCTCATTGTTCTCTTATGCCATAGTCTGTACATCTCAATTGTTATAAGCCTTTTGCTTATATAATGTAGGTCTATCTCATTAGTATCTTATTAATCATTTTAGGCAACGTTGGAATGATTTCATTGTTTTCTTTACTTTGTGTATTATAATTAGCTTGTGTTTTTCTTGACGAGAAGGAGATACTATATAATGTTGTTGTTTCTGTAACCATGTTTGCAAGTGAGTCTCTTCCCATTCAAAAAAAAATAATTCAACAAAAAGTTCAATAATAGACCCATGTAATTCCAGTTGATATTGTGAGGGTTGTTTTGTTTGTGCAATGCGCTGTCTGTGCGTCGGTATATTGCATATAAAGTGGATCCTCATGATTGTATTTTCCTTCCTTTTTAGACAACATAGGCCAAATAAAATACCTCAAATGGTAGGCTAGCCAAGAGTCTCTCTCTCTCTCTGTGTGGTGATTTAAAGAATAGTAAAGTTAAGGCCATATTTCAGAATTTATTTGAACTAACATCGATCTGACTTTCTGTCTGTATCCATTTTGAAAGTGCTGACCGAATAGGCCTACCTCATTGGAGCTTGTTTGCTTGCACTTGCTTATAATTAGAGTTAGTGTTAATGATATAAGAATAAACATTATGAATTTACTGAACATAAATGTAATGTTTGTGTATGGTTCAAAAGTCAAAACTAGTTTTGGCGTTCATTATTATTGAAGGAGAATGCGGTTCTTATCGACTTACACAAATCCACGTGGAGTCAGCAGTAACCATATTTGTTTAAGCAAGTCAGCCATATCAGCTATGGTTTTTAAAAAGGCAGTAAATGTTGGGACAGCTTTCTTAGGCCCAAACAGTTTGTGGGCAGTTTGTCACCGTTATAGTGCAATTAATCAAGTGTTTTGTGTTGTGTAGACTGGTTGTCAATTAAATAGTTTACTCAAATAGTTTTCTTGTCCTCAAGTTGTTCCGAGCCCTGTCGCAGTCACACATGCGCAGGTGCAGAGCTGTCGGTTCGGGGAACGCGCAATGACTCACTATTTTGCAGGAAGATGGAATTTACTGCGCCAATTGTTTCTCGTGCTGTAACACTATTTGGCAGCGGAAGAAGAGGGGAAGGTTTTTGGCCGTAGAATCGGTGTTGCCATCAAACGGAGACTGGCTTGGCACAGGGGACAAACGGGAGACGAAAATATCCTTCATATCTTGCTATAATTTCACAATAAAGCGGGTAAGATATCCCGACAGACAAACATCTATTGTCAGACAGGAAGCCAACCACAAATATGCATTCGAAAAGGTCTCTATGCGCGCGTAACATGGGTTTTCAAATTAGGGTGGAAAGTAGGCTGGTTTGAGTCATTTTTGTTTTCACTTGAAAATGTGTTTCTTGTCAGCCAGAGTACAGTACATCCTTTGTTCGACTGTGCGGTTTTAGTACTTACTCTCCCCTCTGCTGCAGGGAATGTAAATAATAGTAATGTAATATGGCTGACATTGGCTGCTGCAGCCACTAACGTTAGCTAGTGTAGCTAATTATGCGCTGTTTGCAGACTGCATTTTTCTTACCATTTTAAGACAATGACCACGTTTACATGCGCACAGTATTCCTGATAGTAGCTCATATCCCGCTTAAAGTCAATTTAGGCTTGATCCGAAAATGTGGTCGGAGGCTTAGTATGGAGGGCGTGACGCAATTGCGTAGTCATGCAGAGGCAAGTAAAACTCTGTACCGCATCGCCCTTCCGAACTATGCGGAGTGCTCCGTATAGTCCGCATCGACATGATTGGTTGACGGTAGGTGGGGGCGGTACATCCTGTATAAACACTAACTTCCCCGACAACTTCCTTCACAATTGCTCTGCTCTGCTAAGCGCAAGAAGTATGAAAGCCTTGACATCTGTGGAGGCTGCATCTCAGTAAATGCTGTACGGCCACAGATGTCTGATTGACCAATCAGAGCCTTTTAAGGTCATATTCGGGATAAACTGTTTACATGAACCTTTGATATACTGTTTACATTAACCCTTGATATCCTGATCATGAGTATCCCTGTAACCATGAATAAACATAATTTTCCTAATTTAAGTATATGGGTTAAATTTAATAGTAACTGATATATGGACACTGACTGTTGGCCTATAACCTCTCACATGTAATGTAATATAACATTAACTCCTCCTGATTTATCAATTTTTTGCAGAGAAATTATATAACAAATGTTAACTTTGTCTTGGGAACAGGAGTGGAGAAATATATATATATTTTTTCTTTCAGCATCTCTTGAGAACATGTGAATGAGTGTGTAATGTGTAATCATTGACACTGTTATGCAAGCAGACAGTATTTCAAATAAAATGTTATTGGCCACGTACACATATTTAGCAGATGTTATTAAGGGTGTAGCGAAATGCTTGTGTTCCTAGCTCCAACACTGCAGTAGTATCTAAAACTATTCACAACAATACACACAAATCTAAAAGTAAAAGAATGGACTTTAGAAATATATACATTTTAGATTGAGCAATGTCGGAGAGGCATTGACTAAAATATAGTAGAATAGAATACAGTATATACATATGACATGAGTAAAGCAGTATGTAAACATTATTTAAACATTATTAAAGTGACTAGTGCTCCATTATTAAAGTGGCCAGTGATTCCAATTCTATGTATATAGGGCAGCAGCCTCTAAGGTGCAGGGTTACGAAGCTGGCTAGTGATGGCTATTTAACAGTCTGATGGCCTTGATCGAAGCTGTTTTTCAGTCTCTCGGTCCCAGCTTTGATGCACCTGTACTGACCTTGCCTTCTGGATGATAGATATGTGAACAGGCCGTGGCTCGGGTGGTTGATGTCCTTGATGATATATTTGGCCTTCCTGTGACATTGGGTGCTGTAGGTGACCTGGAGGGCAGGTAGTTTGTCCCCGGTGATGCATTGGGCAGACCGCACCACCCTCTGGAGAGCCCTGCGGTTGCAGGCGGTGCAGTTGCCATACCAGGCGATGATACAGCCCGACAGGATGCTCTCAATTGTGCATCTGTAAAAGGTTGTGATGGTTTTCGGGACCAAGCCAAATTTCTTCAGCCTCCTGAGATTGAAGAGGCGCTGTCGCGCCTTCTTCACCACACTGTCTGTGTGGGTGGACCATTTCAGATCGTCAGTGATATGTACGCCGAGGAACTTGAAACTTTCCACCTTCTCCACTGCGGCCCCGTCAATGTGGGGCGTGCGCCCTCTGCTGTTTCCTGAAGTCCACGATCAGCTCCTTTGTTTTGTTGACGTTGAGTGAGAGGTTATTTTCCTGCCACCACTCTCCCAACGCCCTCACCTTCTCCCTGTAGGCTATCTCATCGTTGTTGGTAATCGTGCTTACCACTGTTGTGTCGTCAGCAAACGGGATGATTGAGTTGGAGACGTGCGTGGTCACACAGGCATGGGTACAGGAGGGGGCTGAGCACGCACCCCTGTGGTAGGAGAAGAACCATACAATTTGAATCACTCATTAATTCTCTTCATGATTGAATGATTCCTGACTTATTTGATGAATCATTCTAATTATATGTGTAAAACAGGGCTAATTTAGTGTTTTGATTAGCCTAGTCCTGGTATCTAATGGTAAAATCTGAGTGACACAGGGTGGATGGTAACAAAACAGGCTTCTCCTTCACTTTGGCGATCATCACTTCAATGTAACTGACTACATACATGGCTTGGATACATTCCAATAATACACATGAAATCAGTGTCATCAGGGTCTCTCACTGTTGCCATGACATCCTCACACCAGTGGGAAGAAAGAGTTTTTTTTTTTTTTTTTTAAAGCTACAGTACCAGTCAAAAGTGTGGACACACCTCCTCATTCAAGGTTTTTTCTTTCTTTTTACTATTTTCTACATTGTAGAATAAGAGTGAAGACAACAAAACTATCATGTAGTAACTAAAAATGTTGAACCAATCAAAATAGATTTTAGATTATTCAAATTAGCCACCCTTTGCCTTGATGACAGCTTTGCACACTCTTGGCATTCTCTCAAATAGCTTCACCTGGAATGCTTTTCCAACAGTCTTGAAGGAGTTCCCACATATACTGAGCACTTGTTGGCTGCTTTTCCTTCACTCTGCGGTCCAACTCATCCCAAACCATATCAATTGGGTTGAGGTTGGGTGATTGTGGAGGCCAGGTCATCTGATGCAGCACTCCATCACTATCCTGCTTGGTCAAATATCCATTACACAGCTTGGAGGTGTGTTGGGTCATTGTCCTGTTGAAAAACAAATGATAGTCCCACTAAGCGCAAACCAGATGGGATGGCGTATCGCTTGAAAATGCTGAGGTAGCCATGCTGGTTAAGTGTGCCTTGAATTCTAAATAAATCACCTGACAGTGTTACCACCAAAGCATCCCCACACAATCACACCACCTCCTCCATGCTTCATGGTGGGAACCACACATGCAGAGATCATCCGATCATCTACAATCATCTAAGACATGGCGGTTTGAACCAAAAATCTCAGATTTGGACTCATCAGATCAAAGGACAGATTTGATTTCCATGAAGAGCATGCATTTAGTTTTACTAGCATTTAAAAGCAATTGGAGGCCATGGAAGGAGTGTTGTCTGGCATTGAAGCTCTTTTGGAGGTTTGTTAACACAGTGTCCAAAGAAGGGCCAGATGTATACAGAATGGTGTCGTCTGCGTAGAGGTGGATCAGAGAATCACCAGCAGCAAGAGCGACATCATTGATATATACAGAGAAAAGAGTCGGTCCGAGAATTGAACCCTGTGGCACCCCCATAGAGACTGCCAGAGGTCTGGACAACAGGCCCTCCGATTTGACACACTGAACTCTATCTGAGAAGTAGTTGGTGAACCAGGCGAGGCAGTCATTTGAGAAACCAAGGCTATTGAGTCTGCCGATAAGAATGCAGTGATTGACAGAGTCGAAAGCCTTGGCCAGGTCGATGAAGACGGCTGCACAGTACTGTCTTTTATCGATGGCGGTTATGATATCGTTTAGGACCTTGAGCATGGCTGAGGTGCACTCATGACCAGCTCGGAAACCAGATTGCATAGTGGAGAAGGTACAGTGGGATTCGAAATGGTCGGTGATCTGTTTGTTAACTTGGCTTTCGAAGATTTTAGAAAGGCAGGGCAGGATGGATATAGGTCTACAACAGTTTGGGTCTAGAGTGTCTCCACATTGGAAGACGGAGATGACCGGGGCAGCTTTCCAATCTTTGGGGATCTCAGACGATACGAAAGACAGGTTGAACAGGCTAGTAATAGGGGTTGCAACAGTTCTGGTGAATAATTTTAGAAAGAGAGGGTCCAGATTGTCTAGCCCGGCTGATTAGTAGGGGTCCAGATTTTGCAGCTCTTTCAGAACATCAGCTGTCTGGATTTGGGTGGAGGAGAAGCGGGGGGGGGGGTTCGGGGGGTTGGGCAAGTTGCTGCAGGGGGCCTCCCGGGTGGCGCAGTGGTCTAAGGTACTAGCTGTGCCACCAGAGACTCTGGGTTCGAGCCCAGGCTCTGTCACAGCTGGCCGCGACCGGGAGACCCACGGGGCGGCGCACAATTGGCCTAGCGTAGTCCGGGTTAGGGAGGGTTTGGCCGGCAGGGATATCCATGTCTCATCGCACACTAACGACTCCTGTGGCGGGCCGGGCACAGTGCACGCTGACCAGGTCGCTAGGTGTACAATGTTTCCTCCGACACATTGGTGCGGCTGGCTTCCGGGTTGGATGCGCGCTGTGTTAAGAAGCAGTGCGGCTTGGTTGGGTTGTGTTTCGGTGGACGCATGGCTCTCGACCTTCGCCTCTCCCGAGTCCGTACAGAAGTTGCAGCGATGAGACAAGACAGTAACTACTAACAATTGGATACCACGAAATTGGGGAGAAAAAAATAAAAGAATTGCCAGGTGGAAAGCATTGCCAGCCGTAGAAAAATGCTTATTGAAATGATCGATTATCGTAGATTTATCGGTGGTGACAGTGTTTCCTAGCCTCAGTGCAGTGGGCAGCAAGGAGGTGCTCTTATTCTCCATGGACTTTACAGTGTCCCAAAACTTTTGGGATTTAGTGCTACAGGATGCAATTTTATGTTTGAAAAAGCTAGCCTTAGCTAGCATATCGATGGGGCATATCGATGGGACTATTCGATGGGACTATTCGATGGGGCTATTCGATGGGGCATATTGATGGGGCATATCGATGGGGCATATCGATGGGGCTATTCGATGGGGCTATTCGATGCTAATATATACACTGCTCAAAAAAATAAAGGGAACACTTAAACAACACAATGTAACTCCAAGTCAATCACACTTCTGTGAAATCAAACTGTCCACTTAGGAAGCAACACTGATTGACAATAAATTTCACATGCTGTTGTGCAAATGGAATAGGCAAAAGGTGGAAATTATAGGCAATTAGCAAGACACCCCCAATAAGGGAGTGATTCTGCAGGTGGTGACCACAGACCACTTCTCAGTTCCTATGCTTCCTGGCTGATGTTTGGTCACTTTTGAATGCTGGCGGTGCTTTCACTCTAGTGGTAGCATGAGGCGGAGTCTACAACCCACACAAGTGGCTCAGGTAGTGCAGTTCATCCAGGATGGCACATCAATGCGAGCTGTGGCAAAAAGGTTTGCTGTGTCTGTCAGCGTAGTGTCCAGAGCATGGAGGCGCTACCAGGAGACAGGCCAGTACATCAGGAGACGTGGAGGAGGCCGTAGGAGGGCAACAACCCAGCAGCAGGACCGCTACCTCCGCCTTTGTGCAAGGAGTAGCACTGCCAGAGCCCTGCAAAATGACCTCCAGCAGGCCACAAATGTGCATGGCAGGCCCTTCTCTGGACACTGTGTTAACAACCCTCCAGATGAGCTTCAATGCCAGACAACTCTCCTTCCGTGGCCTCCAACTGCTCTAAAATACAAGTAAAACTATATGCATGCGCTTCAACCGATCGCTGCCTGCACCTGCCCGCCCGTCCAGCATCACTACTCTGGACGGTTCTGACTTAGAATATGTGGACAACTACAAATACCTAGGTGTCTGGTTAGACTGTAAACTCTCCTTCCAGACTCACATTAAGCATCTCCAATCCAAAATTAAATCTAGAATCGGCTTCCTATATCGCAACAAAGCATTCTTCACTCATGCTACCAAACATACCCTCATAAAACTGACCATCTTATCGATCCTCGACTTTGGCGATGTCATTTACAAAATAGCCTCCAACACCCTACTCAACAAATTGTATGCAGTCTATCACAGTGCCATCTGTTTTGTCACCCATATACTACCCACCACTGCGACCTGTACACTCTCGTTGGCTGGCCCTCGCTTCATACTCGTCGCCAAACCCACTGGCTCCAGGTCATCTACAAGACCCTGCTCGGTAAAGTCCCACCTTATCTCTGCTCGCTGGTCACCATAGCAGCACCCACCCGTAGCACGCGTTCCAGCAGGTATATCTCACTTGTCACCCCCAAAGCCAATTCCTCCTTTGGCCGCCTCTCCTTCCAGTTCTCTGCTGCCATTGACTGGAACGAACTACAAAAATCTCTGAAACACTTATCTCCCTCACTAGCTTTAAGCACCAGCTGTCAGAGCAGCTCACGGATCACTGCACCTGTACATAGCCCATCTATAAATAGCCCAAACAACTACCCCTTCCCCTACTGTATTTATTTATTTATTATTTTGCTCCTTTGCACCCCAGTATGTCTACTTTGCACAATCATCTACTGTCAAATCTACCATTCCAGTGTTTTAATTGCTATATTGTATTTACTTCGCCACCATGGCCTATTTATTTGCTTTATCTTGGCCAGGTCGCAGTTGTAAATAAGAACTTGTTCTCAACTAGCCTACCTGGTTAAATAAAGGTGAAATTAAAAAAATACTAAAATAATGCAGAACGCCACAGGATGTTTTTATGCTGGTCAAGGGCAGTCAAGTCTGGGCCTGATTTACGCAGTCTCTGAACAGTTGATGTTGAGATGTGTCTGTTACTTGAACTCTGGAGCATTTATTTGGGCTGGAATTTCTGAAGCTAGTAACTATAATGAACTTATCCTCTGCAGCAGAGGTAACTCTTCCTTTCTTGTGGCGGTCCTCATGAGAGCCAGTTTCATCATAGCGCTTGATAGTTTTTGGGACTGCACTTGAAGAAACTGTCAACGTTCTTGAATTTTTCCATATTGACTGACCTTCAAGTCTTAAAAGTAATGATGGATTTCTCTTTGCTTATTTGAGCTTTTCTTAACATAATACGGTCTTGGTCTTTTACCAAATAGGGCTATCTTCTGTATACCAACCCCACCTTGTCACAACACAACTGATTGGCCCAAACGCATTTAGAAGAAAAGAAATTCCACAAATTTACATTTAACAAGGCACACCTGTTAATTTAAATGCATTCCAGGTGACTATCTCATGAAGCTGGTTGAAAAAATGCTGTCATCAAGTCAAAGGGTGGCATTGGCTACTTTGAAGAATCTCAATTATAAAATATATTTAGATTTGTTTAACACTTTTTTGGTTACTACATGATTCCATATGTGTTACTTCATAGTTTTGATGTATTCACTATTATTCTACAATGTAGAAAATGGTACAAATAAAGAAAAACCCTAGAATGAGTAGGTGTGTCCAAACTTTTGACTGGTACTGTACATCTTGATGATTTAGCCCACAATATTTGGGGAGTCTGCTTTGGTATGAAATGGATAACCAAACACAATGTTTTTCTCTTTTTTGAGATTATGTGCAAAATTAGTCTGTTAAAGTGACTCAATAGAATTAAGCAATAAGGCACGTGTGGTATATGGCCAATATACCATGGCTAAGGGTGCCACGGCTGTCAGCCAATCAGCATTCAGGGCTCGAAACCACCCAATTTATAATCACCTTTTATATAATAATTTATTTTGGTTTGCAGGTCTTCGCAGAGAGCTGATGTGACCGTCATCCCTGAACAGAGACATCCGCCTGCTCCGAAGTCAGTCCTCAACCATCCGTGGACAATCTGGGTTGAATACCAAAATTCGTCCCTATCCCTTTATTCTGCTTTCACTGGGTATCATAGATAGACGCTTTCCTTTTTAACTCCCTCCCTCCCACTGGGCAAAAACTGGTTGAATAAAAGTTGTTTCCACATCATTTCAACCCCAAAAAACAATATGTTGACGTTGAATCAACGTGGAAAACTGATTGGATATGCAAAAGGTCATCAACATAAGGGCATTTTGTAATTTTTTCACTCAACTTTTAACCTAAATCCAATGACATGGTGACATTTTTTGTTGGTTTCATGTTAGTTGACCACTCAACCAAATGCAAATCAAAACTAGATGTTGAACTGACATCTGTGCCCAGTGGGCAGTTTCCATTTTCTGAATTGGTTGCCATATAGATTTTCACTTTCTCACTTCCTCTGACTGGACCCACTGGATTCTATTAAGATTTATTCCCTGGCTGTTTTCCATCTCTCTGGGCTATTACATAAATCATTAATGTTTTCATTACATTCATATTTTTATACCCCAGACTTGGTACCATAGATATTTTCACCCTAGTCTGGCAGCTCGGCTGCTCCCCTATATGCTGATGAATGAAGACCCAATTCAGGAAGAGCGCGCCGGGCCAGCGATCCAGAGCTGATGCAGGTTAGTTTGGCTTTAATCAGGCTCTTTATAGATGTGTTTGCGGCATCCCAAATGGGATCCTATTCCCTTTATTACTTACTTACTTAGCCTGCTCCTTTGGAAGCATAGGCCATCAATGACTCCTCTCCATCGCACTCTGTTCTAGTGTTGTATGGTAAGCTGAAATGTTGCAACTGTTTTGCGAACTGTATTTAACAATGGCGTTACAGGCGAGAGCACTTTAAAAATACAATATTGAAGATACTGGTAGCTTCCAGCTTTGTAGGCTAACTTCCCTTGCTAGCTTACAGCTGAAGCTAACATCAATTCACTACCCTAGTACTTAGTTTGTGATATGCCAAGCGTAATGCAAAATATGCTGATTTCAAAGCTGATTGTCAACACAAACCATAGCTACAGCCATTGCCCAAAACTTTATTCACTTTGTCTCCCTCGCCTGCTACGCTAGGTTACGTATTTCCTGTCTCTCTCATTGTGTGTGTGAATATACCACCTCAAGGCTTACTATAAAGCAGGTGACAGCGCGCCTTATTTGGTAATGGTCTTGGTAAGTGGAGTGTGCCAATATATTTTTGCTTGATGCTTCCTTGACTAGACTACTGACATTACCCAAAATTCAAAAGGCAGTAAGGCACATTTCCGCATATGACCAAATTCAACATTCTTTCTTACCCTTTCATACACATCTATGTGCTTTTGCGAAGAAAAAAAAAACATGTAGGCTATGAGGATTATACCTTTTATATTCGTAGCTACATCCATCGTAATAAGAAATAGATGACAATGGTAGTCATCTCAATTCCTTGTATTTTTTCTCAACTACTATGACTGATTGGTGGCGCTGTTCGCTAGGACTGTTGGCTCATGGTTCAATAGATGGGTTAGCTGACAAGGTCACGAAAACTATATGCAACTATACCAATACTAACATAATGTATACTACATACTTAATGAGTATATATTACATACTATTAGTTCATTTTAGTATATTGTAAACGAACGGTATCCTTTCAGTTGATTATATTAGCGCTTCGCCTGTCTACCTGAAGTTGATGCTGTTGCTATGCAACCTATTGCTAGCTTGTTAGCATAACAAATTACTAGCTAGATATTTTACGGTTTCGGGTGTGTTCGTAAATTCAATCCAGAGCGTTGTCAGATTGTCCATTTGCAAATTCAGAACGTTTCGCTCTTGGAGTGTACACTGGACGCTCTGGCCGAGGAGTAGGGTTGATCCAAGCGAGTGTTCTCACCTCACAATGGTAGTCAAGCACCCAAGCTAACGTTGGCTAGCTTACTAGCTACTTCCAGACACAAATGAGAGAACACCTCACTCTGACCATTTTACTCGCCCTAGCAGAGCTGGTTAGGCTGTTTTAATGTTATCCAGAGCGTTGGTGACTGTAACTGTGCTGCTGGCAACAATTTAATTACGCTTGTTTTTGCAGACGTTTACTGACACTGGCCATATTCAATAGGTGTTGAGCGTTTGTAAATCCTTCAGTAATTCTTCGCTCTGGCACACTCAGACGAGAGTGCTCTGAAATTGGAGTAGATAGCCAAAATTAACAATATCCATTGAGAACTCACAACGACTATACCACTTAGCTAAGAATGACGTGAATAATCAAATCAATAAATGTTGGGTAGTTAGTTAGCATATAGTTAATATACTGCCTGGCAAGTTCATTGAAATAGTAGCCAACTAATGTTTAGTAAGTAACTAACATACCGATACATACTGTTGTAATGCTATGCGGTTCGTAAGGATAACAAACTGACTAACAAATTGTCAGCCAACATAATGTGTAACGTAACTTATTTGAAAAGTCATTACTTTATTACATTGCTCAACATTTTCTTAAACATTTGTCATAATTAGTTAAAGCAATGAATTTTGTATCCACTCTCTTCAACTTCAGCTGCATATTTTCCGCCATTTTCTTCAAATCTGAAAACATTGTGAAACCACGCCCATTTTCTGAAGAATTTCATTATGGGCCCTAAAAGCACAGAAATAGTGTCGACTGCTTGAATTCTTCGTATTTTGGCGAAATTAGTACGACATCCGGGAACTTTTGGAATACTAACTATATCCATACTATGACCAATAAGCATACTACATACTCAAGTTATGTCACAAATAGTACAGTTAGTGTAGTTGGTATGAATATTTGAATATAGATGTCTTGTTTTGAGGTGTTTTGACGGATTTCATATCAATGCTAATATGGCTGAAATTCGCTAGCCAGATAACCAGCAACTGTAACCATGTATTTGAGAGACAACAAGTGCTCATTGTCCAAATGTATTTATGTTGTCAATAAACATTGGAGACGAACTATACATGTCAACAATCTAAGCTAACCCCCTCTAGTTTTTTTCATGTAGCTGCACGTGCCTTGGTTTTGTTGCTAAACAACCAGCCCGTCTATGGTCGAGAGTTCTAGCCCCACATGGGGCAGATATCTTATATATATATATATATATTATCCTTTATTTACAGTATTCATCCCGTGCCCACACACTTTGAATTCTGAAAAGTGAAAGCATACCTGTGAGAGAGGTCGCCCTGGTAGTAGTTTTTAGGTTTTTTTATGTAGTACCCACGACCAATCTGTGAGTTAATTTGACCATTGAAAAAAGAGCTACTGCATAAATACTACAATGCGGGTTGGATTGAACTAAGCCCCCCCAATTGAGCCCCTAAATCTTAATTTTCAAGGGATGATTGTTGTTTTCTTTCCAACACAATAAATGTTAGTCCACATTTCAACAATTTTTTTTGCGCCTCATGTGGGATTCGAATTTACACTGCAAGTGGCAATAGGTGTCAGGAACTCAGGAACTTGGCGCCTTACCACTGGTTTCCAACTAGTTCCCACAGCCACAAAGTCAAAGTTGGCTTTAGCGTAAAAATGAATGAAAATAAAAATTAGGCATAAGTTAGGGTTGTGTTAGGGAAAGGTTAGCACTGTGGTTATGTTAAATTCAAATTTTAAGAAGATAAGTTGTAGAAATAGGTGGCCTGTATGACTGTGGCTGTGGTAACTTGTGACGACCCATACAGGGGCTAACTCTCCTAACTGCCCAGTGCCGTATTTGCTCGCAATGCACATAATTGTATTATCAGTGCATGCCAGTGGACCTCTGGTAAGTAGGCTATGTTTTATTGAGAAAGTGTTGGGATCAGGTTTACCTTGGTAGGCCGTCAATGTAAATAAGAATGTGTTCTTTAACTGACTTGCCTAGTTAAATAAAGGTTAAATAAATAAAAATGAAATACCCTCAAATGAATATTTATGTGCAATTCTCAACTTCTCACCTGAATTACTTTTTATTTTTAAATTTTAAGGCGCAAAGGCTTAAATTGGGGTTGAGAGTTACCCTTTAAAAGAGACAGCGCACACTTTTATATAAAAAAGATATTGCTTTCTATGCAAATGTCGTTCATCAGTAGGCTACTGGGGATGAGTAGCCTAGTCAAACTGCGCGCTGTTGGTCAGTGTGCGAAGCGAGAGGTAAGCGGCCTATTCCTATTCAGGTAAGCGGCCTATTCCTATTCCTTACACATCTGCGCAAGGCACCTCCAGCATTCAAATGCTTGTAAAATGGTTGCGTAATGTTAGGCTTTATTAATTGAGTGACAACCACTGTAATTGGTTATTGTTATCAAATGCTGTTGGAAAATTGTGTTTTACCGGAATAAAAGAAAGCGACCAGAGACACATCTCTCATCTGGCTATAGCCTATATACAGTGTCTTTAGAAAGTATTCACACCCCTTGACTTTTTCCTCATTTTGTTGTGTTACAGGCTGAATTTAAAATTGATTACATTTAGATTTTGTGTCACTGGCCGACACACAATACCCCATAATTTCAAAGTGGAAATATGTTTTTAGAAATGTTTACAAATGAATAAAAATGAAACCTGAAATGCCTTGAGTCAATAAGTATTCAACCCCTTTGTTATGGCAAGCCTAAATACGTTCAGGAGGAAAAAGTTGCTTAACAAGTCAATAAGTTGCATGGACTCACTCTGTGTGAAATCATGTTAACCCCTATTATTGTTGAATGACTACCCTATCTCTGTACCCCACACATACAGTTATCAGTAAGGTCCCTCAGTCGAGCAGGGAATTTCAAACACAGATTCAACCACAAAGATCAGGGAGGTTTTCCAATGCCTCGCAAAGAAGGGCACCTAAAAAGCAGAAATTGAATATCACTTTGAGCATGGTGAAGTTATTCATTACACTGGAGGGTGTATCAATACACCCCCTCACTACAAAGACGCAGGCGTCCTTCCTAACTCAGTTGTTGGAGAGGAAGGAAACCGTTAAGGGATTTCACCATGAGGCAAATGGTGACTTTAAAACAGTTACACCATTTAATGCCTGTGATAGGAGAAAACTGCAGATGGATCAACAACATTGTAGTTACTCCACAATACTAACGTAAATGACAGAGTGAAATGAAGGAAGCCTGTACAGAATAAAAACTTTGTCCTTAATTTAAAGCATTATGTTTGGGGCAAATCCAATAGATCACTGAGTACCACTCTTCATATTTTCAAGAATGGTACTGGCTGCATCATGTTATGGATATGCTAATCGCTGCCAAAGGTGATTCTTACATGTATTGACTTGGGGTTGAATGTAATCAAGATAAATTAGTGTTTTACTTTTCATGTATTTTCTTAAAAATTGTAGAATTTTTCTTCCACTTTGACAGAGTATTTTGTGTAGATTGTTGACAAAACAATTACAGTTAAATACATTTTAATCCCACCTTAACACAAACTGTGGAAAAAGTCAATGGGTGTGAATACTCTCTGAAGGCACTGTATACCTGCTGAAATTAGATTTAATTTTGATTGTTCAGGTTCACCATCAGCAATAGTTTTGGTAGTTTTGCTTAAACCCAGTTCAACATTTTCACACATACCAACAAACGGATGCGATCTTCTAGTGGTCCCTGCAGTGTACGCTCAAACTGTTGTGATTAGAATGGTTATTTAGAACGTCCAGTTTCGATTGACGCCGCAGTCAGCATATGAGCCAGCCACATTTTGCACAAACACAGTTCTTACAAAAAAGTTATGTCCTGAATGTGACCAGTTTATTTTTGGATGCAGTAGCGACAGCATACGCAATCATCCAAACCGGACAATGTAGGCTACATTAGTGGATGTCAATTAAGGCAGCCCTCACACCTATCTGATTCAGGGGGGTTGGGTTAAATGCGGAAGACACATTTCAAGGCATGCAGTTGTACAACTGACTAGGTATGACACAAGTAATTCTTCCAACAATTGTTTACAGACAGATTATTTCTCTTGTAATTCACTGTATCACAATTCCAGTGGGTCAGAAGTTTACATACACTAAGTTGACTATGCCTTTAAACAGCTTGGAAAATGATGTCATGGCTTTAGAAGCTTCTGATAGGCTAATTGACATAATTTGAGTCAACTGGAGATGTACCTGTGGATGTATTTCAAGGCCTACCTTCAAACTCAGTGCCTCTTTGCTTGACATCATTGGAAAATCAAAATAAATCAGCCAAGACCTCAGAAAATAAATTGTAGACCTCCACAAGTCTGGTTCATCCTTGGGAGCAATTCCCAAACGCCTGATGGTACCACGTTCATATGTACAAACAATACTACGCAAGAATAAACACCATGGGACCACGCAGCTGCCATACCGCTCAGGAAGGAGACGCATTCTGTCTCCTAGAGAAGAACGCACTTTGGTGCGAAAAGTGCAAATCAATCCCAGAACAACAGCAAAGGACCTTGTGAAGATGCTGGAGGACACAGGTACAAAAGTATCAATATCCACAGTAAAACGAGTCCTATGCGTAGTATTTTTTTTCTTTTTCTCAGAGGTGCTGAGTTTGAAGGTAGGCCTTGAAATACATCCACAGGTACACCTCCAGTTGACTCAAATGATGTCAATTAGCCTACCAGAAGCTTCTAAAGCCATGACATGGCATATAAGTGAAATAATCTGTCTGTAAACAATTGTTGGAAGAATTACTTGTGTCATGCACAAAGTAGATGCCCTAACCGACTTGACAAAACTATAGTTTGTTAACAAGAAATGTGTGGAGTGGTTGAAAAACAAGTTTTAATGACTCCAACCTAAGTGTATGTAAACTTCCGCCTTCAACTGCAATTAGATTGGTAAAAACGAAGTCAGTGGTTGTATAATTGATTACTTAATGCATACATGACTATCTCTGAAAACATATGAACATCAAAAATTTAAAATGTAATGATACCTCAAAAGATCTGTCTGGGTCAAGTGCCATTCTGTGACTTTGGCCTTTTTTGTTGTGATGGTATTGAGTGTCATGATACTTAACCTGGTATCAAAGTCTTCTGCTATTGTGACAACACTACTTTTCTGGGCAGTCTTCTCCAGCTCGTTCCACTCCAAGCCGGTTCTCCTTGTATCTGCCTCAAGCTCCCACCTCCAGGTGTTTCTCGACACCCTTTTTCCCTTTCGCCAGCCTTGTGAGTTCCAGGATCCAGCTTGTCTGGTGATGTTGGAAACACCTGGACACCTATTCCCTTTATAGGGCACTACTTTTGTTTCCTTAATAATGTACTTCTTTGAACCAGGGCCCATATAGGCTTTGATCAAACATAGTACTCGGTAGGCCTATAATAGGGGGGGACAGACTTTGTGGTTTGCTTTTGTTATCTTCAGATGACAATCAGGTACATTTAGCCCACTTATAAGAGTAGAGTAGCCTAGCTACTGAATAGATTTACTCCATTAATTTGCATTAGAATCATTTTTTTTTAAATGTTTTTGTTTTTAAGGGCACTCAGGTGTTTCTGCAAATATGAAGAAAAAGAACTCCCACAAGTAAGCCAGGAATCCTCTACTTACCTTAGCTATTATGTACCCTTTGTGATTGTGCATTTGTAAAACATTCAGCATTCAACTGTTTTGAATAGACATTTTGCGTAGTAGGCCTATTAAATGAACGGCTAAAACCATCTGCAGCCTACTTTTGACTATGTAGAGAACAGTGGTGCTCGGTAAGATACATTAATTATTTAGTCTAGTAGTGCCACGCTGAATACCTGATATCTAATACTGTTCTTTAGTGGCCTGCTGAAGCGAATACAGGGCTAGTATCAGCTGTGCAGTGACACACTACCATGGTATGGCCAGTACTATATTCACACTTCAAAGTACACAGTCTTTACGGGTCTCATGTAGACAGATCCAGGGAATGAAAGCAGATCAGAGTACACACTTGACTGTATTATATTGCTATGGGCTACAATGCATTTGGAAAGTATTCAGACGCCTTGACTTTTTCCATTTAAAAAAAAAAATGAAGTCCTTATCAATCTACACGCCATACCCCATTATGACAAAGCAAATAGAGGTGTGTACTTTTTTTTGCAAATGTATTAAAAATAAAACAAGAAATAACTTATTTACAAAAGTATTTAGACTCGAAATTGAGCTCAGGTGCATCCTGTTTCCATTGGTCATCTTTGAGATGTTTCTACAACTTGATTGGAGTCTACCTGTGGTAAATTCGATTGATTGGACATGATTTGGAAAGGCACACACCTGTCTATATAAGGTCCCACAGTTGACGGTGCATGTCAGAACAAAAATCAAGCCATGAAGGTCTCTCAGACCATGAGAAACAAGATTATCTGGTCTGATGAAACCAAGATTGAACTCTTTGGCCTGAATGCTAAGTATCACGTCTGGAGGTAACCTGGCACCATCCCTACAGTGAAGCATGGTGATGGCAGCATCATGATATGGGGATGATTTTCAGCGGCAGGGACTGAGACTAGTCAGGTTCGAGGAAAAGATGAACGGAGCAAGGTACAGAGAGATCCTTGATGAAAACCTGCTCCAGAGCGCTCAGTACCTCAGACTGGGGCGAAGGTTCACCTTCCAACAGGAATACCAAGACAACGCAGTAGTGGCTTCAGGACAAGTCTCTGAATGTCCTTGAGTGGCCCAGCCTGAGCCTGGACTTGAACCCGATCAAACATCTCTGGAGGGACCTGAAAATAGCTGTGCAGCGACTCTCCCCATCCAATCTGACAGAGCTTGAGAGGATCTGCAGAGAAGAATGGGAGAAACTCCCCAAATACAAGTGTGCCAAGCTTGTAGCGTCATACCCAGACTCAAAGTTGTAATCAATGCCAAAGGTGCTTCATCACAGTACTGAGTAAAGGGTCTGAATACTTATGTAAATTTGATATTTCCATTTTTGCTTTGTGGTGTTGTGTGTACATTGATGAGAGGAATTTTTTTCAATTTTAGGATGAGGGTGTAACGTAACAATGTGGAAAAAGTCAAGGAGTCTGAATACTTTCCAAATGCACTATATATATTTAATAAATTAAATATTTTAGGCTATTTGATGTACTATAAAATGGATCCAGTTAGATTAGTAGCTAATGTAAGGGACTGACAGCCATCAGGTTTTCACCCTTTTCATTGGCTAAGTGTATGTTTGTTCCCCCGAATTCCCCTTTTTCATAAGTTGTCTGAAACATCGTTCAGGAAACAAAAGAACAGCATGGGCCCCAACAAGGCAGTGTCGTCGGCGCCACGGCGGAACATGGTGGGCTGTCGTATCCAGCACATCTGGAAGGAGGGGAGTGCTACGTCTCAGTCGCAGTGGAAAGGCACGGTGCTGGACCAGGTGCCCGTCAACCCCTCGCTCTACCTCATCAAGTACGACGGCTTCGACTGTGTCTACGGCCTGGAGCTGCATAAAGATGAGAGGGTACAGGGCCTCGAGGTGCTCCCTGACCGTCAATGTAAGACCTTGGTCTATGTATACATATTGTTTATATTGATTGTTGTCATTTGGTGTTGATTTGATTAACGCAAGTCGCAGACGAGTTTCTGTTTGTGCTCTAATGGTGTTACACGTTCATAGTGCTCCTAAAATGTTAATAACATGGATTGTGAGTTTGATCGTTAATCGTTGATATTCATGAGTTAGTAAGTTTTCCAATATATAAGTTAAACATGGCAAATAAACTTGAAACTAGATGTTACCATGTACCATGTACTCTGTTGCAGCCTCTACGCGCATCAGCGACGTCAACCTGGCTGACACGATGATAGGGAAGGCAGTGGAGCACATGTTTGAGACGGAGGACGGAACTAAAGACGAGTGGAGGGGCATGGTTCTGGCCCGGGCACCCATCATGAATACCTGGTTCTTTATCACCTACGAGAAAGACCCCGTCCTGTACATGTACCAGCTCCTAGACGACTACAAGGAGGGAGACCTGAGGATCATGCCTGACTCAAGTTAGTCCTGTCCTTAGAGTTAGGCTGCACTTCAAAATGACAATAGACCACTCTCTCTTGATTGTAAGACTGACTGCTTAAAGCTAAGATGTGTGTACGAGTTTATGAACATTTTATAAGCATGCATGAGCCTTTATAATGTCTATACTCGCCTGATGATGGGTGGGTGGGTTGCTTTTCATGATGATAGCAGGCTACTCTCTCTTCATGATAAAAGCTTTGTGTTCTTCATTGTCCAGGTCTCTCTTGTAAAAGAGATTAACCAGGTTGAATAAATAGACAGGTGAACATGTTTGAGTTTCCAATGATTTCCCATAAATAAATTACATATGGCAAAATTAACTTAAACTTGTGTTATTGTTTGTCTCTTAGATGACGCTACGCCTGCGGAGCGGGAGCCGGGGGAGGTGGTGGACAGTCTGGTGGGGAAACAGGTTGAGTACGCTAAAGAGGACGGCTCCAAACGAACTGGCATGGTCATCCACCAGGTGGAGGCCAAACCCTCCGTATACTTCATCAAGTTCGACGACGACTTCCACATCTACGTCTACGACCTGGTCAAGACCTCCTAAGGGCCACCTTTGACCTCTGAGCCCTTTTCACACTACTGAGCCGAATCGAGCAGTGCTGGTCTGTTTACGTGTCCATCCACCATTGCTGAAAAGGACTGTGGGAAAAATATTTCATAGAGAGCCAGTATAGCCTGGTTCGGGTCAGCACGGTAGTGTGAAAAGGCTACTGGGTCACTGGGCCCAGAGGACAGGAGGGCTGTCTGGGGAGTTAACGATGGATGCGGAGGTTGTGGGGAAACACTACCATGCAGGAAAGACGATCAACCACCACCATCACCACATGGAACCTTATCTTATCCACCAATTTTCCCAAAATATCTCTTCAACGTTTCATGCAAATACTTCTTTGAGATGTGACAGACGGACAACTGGATTGGATATTTCACTGAAGCCTTTGGATTTCTACTCATGAAACATCTCTGATAGCTCTAGTCAGAGAAGAAAAAGGGGGGACTGTGCATCTGAATTAGTGGCCACAATTTGTTTCGTCAGCTGTCTATCCCCTGTAGTTGAGTGATCCTATGGATACATCCCATCAATCTCTAAGGGAAAGGACAGGGAAAAGATAACAAGCCTTATATTTGCACACTGCATATAAAGTTAGTTGGCATCTCATTCGATTATTATCAGTGATTTGATGACCAAACCAGTCACAGCAATGTATCTCCTATACAGTATATCACAAAAGTGAGTACACCCCTCACATTTTTGTAAATATTTGAGCAAATCTTTTCATGTGACAACACTGAAGAAATGACACTTTGCTACAATGTAAAGTACTGAGTGTACAGCTTGTATAACAGTGTAAATTTGCTGTCCCCTCAAAATAACTCAACACACAGCCATTAATGTCTAAACCGCTGGCAACAAAAGTGAGTACACCCCTAAGTGAAAATGTCCAAATGGGGCCCAAAGTGTCAATATTTTGTGTGGCCACCATCATTTTCCAGCACTGCCTTAACCATCTTGGGCATGGAGTTCACCAGAGCTTCACAGGTTGCCACTGGAGTCCTCCTCCATGACGACATCACGGAGCTGGTGGATGTTAGAGCTTGCACTCCTCCACCTTCCGTTTGAGGATGCCCCACAGATGCTCAATAGGGTTTAGGTCTGGAGACATGCTTGGCCAGTCCATCACCTTTACCCTCAGCCTCTTTAGCAAGGCAGTGGTCGTCTTGGAGGTGTGTTTGGGGTCGTTATCATGTTGGAATACTGCCCTGCGGCCCAGTCTCCGAAGGGAGGGGATCATGCTCTGCTTCAGTATGTCACAGTACATGTTGGCATTCATAGTTCCCTCAATGAACTGTAGCTCCCCAGTGCCGGAAGCACTCATGCAGCCCCAGACCATGACACTCCCACCACCAAGCTTGACTGTAGGCAAGACACACTTGTCTTTGTACTCCTCACCTGGTTGCCGCCACACACGCTTGACACCATCTGAACCAAATAAGTTTATCTTGGTCTCATAAGACCACAGGACATGGTTCCAGTAATCCATGTCCTTAGTCTGCTTGTCTTCAGCAAACTGTTTGCGGGCTTTCTTGTGCATCATCTTCAGAAGAGGCTTCCTTCTGGGACGACAGCCATGCGACAGCCACGACAGCCACCAATTTGATGCAGTGTATTGCGTATGGTCTGAGCACTGACAGGCTGACCCCCCACCCCTTCAACCTCTGCAGCAATGCTGGCAGCACTCATACGTCTATTTCCTAAAGACAACCTCTGGATATGACGCTGAGCACGTGCACTCAACTTCTTTGGTCGACCATGGCGAGGCCTGTTCTGAGTGGAACCTGTCCAGTTAAACCGCTGTATGGTCTTGGCCACCGTGGTGCAGCTCAGTTTCAGGGTCTTGGCAATCTTCTTATAGCCCAGGCCATCTTTATGTAGAGCAACAATTCTTTTTTTTAGATCTTCAGAGAGTTTTTTGCCATGAGGTGCCATGTTGAACTTCCAGTGACCAGTCAGTATGAGGGAGTGTGAGAGCGATGACACCAAATTTAACACACCTGCTCCCCATTCACACCTGAGACCTTGTAACACTAACCAGTCACATGACACCGGGGAGGGAAAATGGCTAATTGGGCCCAATTTGGACATTTTCACTTAGGTGTGTACTCACTTTTGTTGCCAGCGGTTTAGACATTAATGGCTGTGTGTTGAGTTATTTTGAGGGGACAGCAAATTTACACTGTTATACAAGCTGTACACTCACTACTTTACATTGTAGCAAAGTATCATTTCTTCAGTGTTGTCACATGAAAAGATATACTCAAATATTTACAAAAATGTGAGGGGTGTACTCACTTTTGTGATATACTGTATATGTGTGAGTGTATGAGCTCTTGTGTTAATTATTTTGTTGTACATGCAGTTCTGGAGTCCCCCTATCTTACAGTGGTCAGTGACTACAGTACTTGGGTTTGTTTCAGTTTCGTAGAATCATTCAAACCCTGACTATGATTACATTTGTTTCTTTGTAATGTTGAAAGATATGCAACAACATATGCAGTGAGCAAAGAAATGTGTGGAAGTTATGAGAGGGAGGTGACCAGTGTTTTAAAAGGATATTTTGGAAATGAGGCCCTTCATTTACTTTCCCAGAGCCAGATGAAGTCGTGGATACCATTTGTATGTCTCTGCGTGCAGTTTGAAGGAAGTTGCTAACTAGCGCTAATGCAATTGCTAACTAGCGTTAGCATAATGACTGGACGTAATTGACAAAATCCCAAAGTATCCCTTTGATTCAAACGTTTTATTTTTTTCCAAGAACTTGTTTACTTTATACTGTATTTAATGTATATTCATAGAAAATAATAGTTTGATACAGATTTAGTTCTATCACAGCACTAATTTCAAAAAATCTTCTTAGAAGATAGAGGATTTAAGAGCACTTGTTTGTTTTAGTTTTTTTGTCTGAAAGGACAATTATATTTTGATCATCTCAACAACACTATTCAAAAATGGTTAACCAGTGAGAGCGTTAATCTGTTGTCCTGAGAAAGATTTTGTTTAATATGCCTTGCCAAATCCCTCGACCCTTTTAATTCATTATTCATTCATAATAACAGCAATAATTGTTCAGACAATAGTTGTTTATTGTTGTTCCTGTATTCATATGTTTACAACAGTTTGTTTTGTTGGGAAAATCTATTTTCGTTACTTTTTTACTTGTCATACGTTACTTAGAATCATCACATTCTTCTTGACCTCTGTGTTAAACACACTTTCTGTTTAATTGTCATAGTAACATTTTAGTAAACTGTTTTCTCATGGCTTTTAAAAACTGAAGACGGTATGGTAAAAGCACTGCAAAGTAAGACAATTATTTAGAAGTGAAAATTCCATACCAGCTCCTCAAAAGTGTTCTAAATTCAGCAGTACCACTACAACAATACTAGAGTGATTTTCGAAACATTTTCACACAACTGTTAATACACAAGAAGTATTCAAAACTTTAAATGCAACACCCACTTTATGGAGTGCATGAAATATTGTACTTGACGAACGGTTACTCGCCCTGAAAGAGATTTTTATTTGCTGTGTGTTTGTGTGTGTGTGTAACCAAACTACATGTTCCACCAGATGACCTCTTAGTATGCTCCTTTAGGGACGTTACCCCTGTTGTCAGAGAAACAGTGGGCAACTAAGTGGTCTAGAACCTCTAAGATACAGATGTTGTTAATTAGTTTGTAACGTATGTGACTGTAACTCCCAACACTCCACCCTCACTGCTTTCTCCATGCCCTCCATGACACTGAAGCAGTGTATGTTCAGATGCAGTTTCTGAAGAGGGGTAGTACTGTTCTTTACAGTATTCTGCATAGTAACAGAACAGATTAGCTGTTGTGACTGATTTTGAGATTAAGTCCCTCTGTTAGAGGAGTAGCTAATGCTTACTCTAGGTTATACACAAAGTATGACTGAATGGTAGCTTTAGAGATGGATAGGAAAACCTGAGAGTATGTATATCGGTTATAATAAAGATGATAATTTTAAGTCCCCATACAGTATAAAGCCCATCTATATCAGAAAAGCTACACACAAGTAAATATCTTCTATAACCTGTTGTATTCCAAACCGCAAACTGACTTGTGTTTTATGCAAGAAGTCACCTTCAGAAAACAATTGAAAGTGTTCGATGAATTGGCCTTTCACACTTGCCTACTGTAGTATTGTACTGTGTTTGATGTCAGTTCATTGTGGGATAGAAAAACAGACCATTCTTTTTGCATGAGTAGCGAAAACAGAACTGTAAGTGGAAGTTAGTGTGAAATGTGAGATGTATGTGTGTATCTCTCATTTTATTTAAGTTGTTCTATGATATGTTCAATGTGTTTCTTATTGTGACATTCCCTTCTCTTTTTTTTTTTGCATTTCTAAAGAAAAACAGTTATTTTTTGTATTCCATTTTTTACCCTGCTCCGCTATAGGATCAAACTCACTGGTGTTGTATGTGGCGACAACAGAAGGGCCACAGGGTGGTGGTGTTACACAGTATTTGAGGGATTATATCCTTCACATACAAAACTGATGTTGTCCAAAATAATTATTTATATGTATCTCTTTTGAGTGCCACAAGGAAAATATGAACTCAAAGAAAAAGGCCTTATACAATTGGTAGGGGTGGGGAAATGTTTATATATAAATATAGTATATATATGGTGTGTAAGTGTATGCATGTGTGGGGATGTATAAGGTAGGTAGCACATCTTAGTTACATATCCGTGGAATAAATAATGTACATTGACATTTTTCAGAAAAATACACTACAAAAGTATGTGGACACCCCTTCAAATTAGTGGATTCAGCTATTTAATCCACACCCGTTGCTGACAGATGTATAAAATAGAGCACAAAGCAAGGCAATCTCCATAGACAAACATTGGCAGTAGAATAGCCCGTACTGAGGTTCTCAGTGACTTTAAATGTGTCACCGTCATATAAGTCAGTTTGTCAAATTCTGGCCATGCTAGAGCTGCCCCGGTCAACTGTAAGTGCTGTTATTGTGAATTGGAAACGTTTAGGAGCAACAACGGCTCAGCCGTGAAGTGGTATGCCACACAAGCTCACAGAGTGGGACCGCCGAGTGCTGATGCGCATTAAAAAACGGCTGTCCTCGGTTGCAACACTCACTACCGAGTTCCAAACTGCCTCTGGAAGCAATGTCAGCACAAGAACTGTTTGTTAGGAGCTTCATGAAATGGATTTCCATGGCTGACCAGCCTCACACAAGCCTAAGATAACCATGTGCAATGCCAAGCTTTGGCTGGAGTGGTGTAAAGCTTGCCGCCATTGGAGTCAGTGGAAATGCATTCTCTGGAGAAACTAATCACGCTTCACCATCTGGCAGTCTGACGGACAAACCTGGCTTTGGCGGATGGCAGGAGAACGCAACCTGCATAGTGCCAACTGTAAAGTTTGGTGGATGGGGAATAATGGGCTGGGGCTGTTTTTCATGGTTTGGGCTAGGGCCACTAGTTCCAGTGAAGGGAAATCTTAATGGTACACCATTCAATGACATTGTAGACGATTCTGTGCTTCCAACTTTGTGGCAACAGTTTGGGGAAGGCCCTTTCCTGTTCCAGCATGGCAATGCCCCCGTGCACAAAGTGAGGTTCATACAGAAATGGTTTGTCTAGATCAGTATGGAAGAACTTGACCGGCCTGCACAGAGCCATGACCTCAACCCTGATGAGCAGGTGTCCACATACTTTCAGGCATGTAGTGAATACACTGAACAAAAAATATAAATGCAACATGCAACAATTTAAAAGCTTTTACTGAGTTACTGTTCATGTAAGGAAACCAGTCAATATAAATACATTCATTAGGCTATAAATAAATCATCTATGGATTTCACATGACTGGGTAGGGGCACAGCCATGGATGGGCCTGGGAGGGCATAGGCCTACCAACTTGGGAGCCAGGCATACCCACTTGGGAGCCAGGCCCACCAACTGGGGAGCCTGGGCCCAGCCAATCAGAATTTGTTTTTCCCCACAAAGGGACTTTTATAGAGACAGAAATACTCCTCAGACGATCCGACATGTGATCAAGCCGGATGTGGAGGTCCTGGGCTGGTGTGGTTACACATAGTCTGCGGATGTGAGGCAGGTTGAATGTACTGCCAAATTTTCTAATAAGACAGTGGTAGAGAAATGGTAGAGATGGTAGAGAAATGGACATTACATTTTCTGGCAGCAGCTCTAGTGGACATGCCTGCAGTTAGCTTACCAATTGCACGCCCCCTTAAAACTTGAGACATCTGTGGCATTGTGTTGTGTGACAAAACTGCACATTTTAGAGTGGACTTTTATTGTCCCCAGCACAAGGTGCACCTGTGTAATGATCATGCTGTTTAATCAGCATCTTGAAATGCCACACCTGTCATGTGGGTGGATTATCTTGGAAAATGAGAAATGGTCAGTAACAGGGATGTAAACAAATTTGTGCATACAATTTTAGAGGAATACGTTTTTTGTGCGTATGGAACATATCTGGGTTATTTTATTTCATTTCACGAAACATGGGATCAACACTTTACATGTTGCGTTTATATTTTTGTTCAATATATATAATTAGGGTTTTCATCTCTCAGTTACACTTAATTGTGTTTAAAAAAAACAAAAAAAACAATATGATTTATATGGCCCCTTTTGGATGCTGTTGCTCTTTAATAACTTTGTAAAATACAGTGCAATTGGATGGTTGCAGATACATGTAATGTATAGTTGATTCTTCATGTTCGTTGTTGTCTACTTGGCTTCTATTGACCGCATCATCTGTTATTGTTCTGAAGAATGTAGATAGTTTATTTGAATTTAGAGGTATACACACATTTAAAAACATGTACTTTTTATACTTGTTATGTAAGTATCCATATAACATTTGATCAAATTAAAACTTTATGTGAAGTTGTATGTTGGTTTCTCTCTTTGTGGTTTCTCTCCTTTTAGGAATGACAGACTTTGGTATTTATCTTAAAGGAGTTTACTACCGTCATACTCTAGTCTAATATATAGTATGTAATATTAATGAGGCTATTTGTATTGTGTAAATATTACTGATTGTACCTTTAAATAGTACTGTAGTGGACGGAGGACACTGATTGGCCTCGCGAAATGTCAATCAAATTGACTGTTTTTTTTAGCCAACCAACAACAGCAAGCGTCACACAGCAGTGAGTACAGTTTGTTATGACCACGTTATGACCGGTAGTAAAGTGATACAAATAGTGATTGAACACTGAAAACTATGACAGCGTTGTACTTGGACGAGTGATTAAGCGTCTTGCTTCAAAGTAACGGTTCACGGCGAGTATAGCTGCAACGGTGACCGTCCTGAACTGGTTTTGGCTACCGTTGCCTAGTTCGTTACTGTTGCGCGTGTTCACTGACCCGACCATGGTGGAGGTATTTGCTGGGAAAACTCTCCTCAATAAAGAAGGGGATCTTATAGACCCAGAAGAAGCTCTCAGGAATAAAGTAGTGGGAATATATTTTTCTGCCGGCTGGTGCCCGCCTTGTCGAGATTTCACCCCTATTCTATGCGATTTTTACACGGAACTTGTCGAGGAGAGCGAACCACCTGCACAATTAGAAATCGTTTTCATATCTTCTGACAAGTCGAGTGACGATATGGTGGAGTATTATCATGACATGCACGGAGATTGGCTGGCCCTGCCTTGGACGGATCAATACAAACAGTAAATTCGTATGACTGTCTCATCTTTCATGTAGCCTATTCCCATTTGAGTTATTGGAAAGGGATAGTATTGATAAACATGTTTGAATTGATTTTAGGCCTATATACTTTCCTCTACTGTCTAGCCATATTACAGCGAGTGTAAGCAACAGGCTTTGTAAGAGGTTTATGGGTCACCCTTTGAGGGATTAGGTTTAAAAATAGGGCAATGTCTCTACCTGCCTGATGAGACAAGTGACTGGAGTTCAGCAAGGCTTGCCTACTGTATTCCTCTGCTAGATTGGGACCTGTATTTTGTATGGTATAATCCATATAGTTATAAAGTCATGATTATGCCCTGTGCTCTTCCACTTTCCCTTCAGTGATTTAAAGAAGAGATTCAATATCACAGCGGTCCCTAAGCTGGTGATTGTGAAGGAGAATGGAGACGTCATCACAGACAAGGGAAGGAAACAGATCCGGGACCAGGGACTGGCCTGCTTCAGGAGCTGGTTGGAGGTGGCCGAAGTGTTCCAGAACTTTAACGCTATATAGACATTCTAGAGTACATAGTTATACATAATAGAGCACCTTCCTTCTTCTGACTTACAAAAACAATTATTTTTGAACAATAGTGGCAATACTAAACTTCTGCACTACAACAAAAATTGGGCTTTTTTTCTTAAATAGGCTTTTATAATACCAGCTACAATAGAAACAATGAACAGACATGAGTGGCTTATATTTTCAGAATGCATATTTTGAGGTGTTCGGCTATTTTTATATTTTGTTTTATATGACTTAAAATGCACAATAATTAAATCCTTTGCTGTCTGTTTACGGTGTAGTTATTGTTGACTGTGGAGTCTTGTGTGTTTGTGTTATGTATGGAACATTCATGTCACTGTCGTCCCCCAGTGTGCCATTAGTATGCTTCTAGGAAAGCCCATAGGATAGTATTTCCGCCTTAGCTAATACACCCGAGTCTCACTCCTCATTGCCTTTGCACCTCTTTGCATTGAAGCATCATTTTGTTTAACTTGTAAATTGGCAAGCTCCTCCACTTCGATTACGATAGTCTAGTCACTCAGCACACATCCCCGTCTCTGTAGATTAGATTGTTTTTAAGGTTACCTAAGGGCCTCGTTGTAATCATGCAAAGCAGGCTCCAGAGATTCTATCATGACAAATCATGTTGATGTACGTGAATTGAATAATGTCCTCTTGATGACTGTAAACGAACAAGGTAATGCTAATTTCTTTGCACTTTTTTCAGGGATTTTATGGCAAGTTCACTTAATGCCTCAAGATGTCGCCATAGACTCACCTGTGAGGCTACATCCTCAGCTATGGATTGATTGAAACAGTATTACCTCTAGTCCCCTCCTAGGTTGTATGTTTTTCAACCTTATTTTGTGAGAACATTTATTGGAAACAATGTCCTTTTAAAATCTTATTCTGAGAGAGTTGCTATTGCGGTATGTCAAACAGGGAAACTATAGTTCGAGGGCGATTTGACCAAATGTTCAGCTGAATTTGACTCTTTGAAGTAAACGAGGCTTTACAAATTGGAGGAATTTTGTGTTAAACAAATCTCTCAAAATGCCATAGGCATAGCCCTTGCTAAGTAAGCTCCTCCCCCCGATACATTATGGTCTGACTGAAATACTGCCTATATAGTGCTGAGTGGGCCATTCGGTCTTCGGGTGAATATTTTTGCAATAATGGGCAATTATGTCGAATCTGTGGAAGAAACTTGCTGTCCTTACTCAACTGAAGGGCCTTTAGGTCATCGTCTTGACCATGAAAATGTCTATTTGGGCTTTGATTAAATTTTTTCTTGTTGTCAAGGTGGGCAACAGGTGATCAGAGCTACTTTTAGACCTTGTTCACCGGTCTGACATCTGCTCTATGTAACTGTAGCGAGTTGCCACCAATTTAGTCATTAAAGAGGTTTGAACTAGTGAGCATATGATTACAGGGAGAGCTCACACCTGTGCCATATAGGTCAAGACCTCTGGGCAGAGGCCATAGTTTGCTCATGTAGGCTTCCGCGAAGCTATAGTCTTACCAGGTATGAGGCAAAGAGTCCCTCCGATGCTAGACAAAACTGACAGTCTACGATATTGTTTAGTTCTTCTTGATAGGACCATGATATATCACTTTGCCCAGAGAGCAAACTAAAACCCCTTCGGCTGTTTGACCAGTTTACACTGCTTGAATGCATGGCACACAATCACTTGCGCTGTCCTCAGAGTATGCGCAGACCAGCTGGCTGGAGTGTTTACGGACATATTCAATCTCTCTCTGTCCCAGTCTGCTGTCCCCACTTGCTTCAAGATGTCAACCATTATTCCTGTACCCAAGAAAGCAAAGGTAACTGAACTAAATGGCTATCGCCCCAAAGCACTCACTTCTGTCATCATGAAGTGCTTTGAGAGGCTTTTTTTTGCTTCTTAATTTTTGAAATTTAACCTTTACTTAACTAAGCAAGTCAATTAATAACAAATTCTTACTGACAATGAGAGGCTAGTTAAGGATCATATCACCTCTAACTTGACACCCTAGACCCACTTCAATTTGCTTTCCGCCCCAATAGATCCACAGACAACGTAATCGCAGTCACACTGCACATTGCCCGATCCCATCTGGACCAGAGGAATCTATGTAAGAATGCTCTTCATTGACTATAGCTCAACATTCAACACCATAGTACCCTCCAAGCTCCTCATTAAGCTCGGGGCCTGGGTCTAAACCCGGCCCTGTGCAACTGGGGGCTGGACTTTCTGGCGGGCCGCCCCCAGGTGGTAAAAGTAGGAAACAACACCACCACTTCGCTGATCCTCAACACGGGCCCCATAAGGGTGCGTGCTCAACCCCCTCCTGTACTACCTGTTCACCCATGACTGCGAGGCCACGCATACCTCCAACTCAGTCATCAAGTTTGCAGATGACACAACATTAGTTGGCCCGATTACCAAAAATGACGAGACAGCCTACAGGGAGGAGGTGAGGGCCCTGGGAGAGTGGTGCCAGGAAAATAACCTCTAACTCAAGATCAACAAAACAAAGGAGCTGATCGTGGACTTCAGGAAACAGCAGAGGGAGCACGCCCCTATCCACATTGACGAGATCGCAGTGGAGAAGGTGGAAAGCTTCAAGTTCCTCAGCGTACATATCACTGACGATCTGAAATGGTCCACCCACACAGACAATGTGGTGAAGAATATGCGACAGCGCATCTTCAACCTCAGGAGGCTGAAGAAATTTGACTTGCCCCTAAAAGCCTCACAGACTTCTACATATGCACAATTGAGAGCATCCTATCGGGCTGGATCACCACCTGGTATGGCAACTGCACCGCCCGCAAACGCAGGGCTCTCCAGAGTGTGGTGTGGTCTGCCCAATGCATCACCGTGGGAAAACTACATGCCCTCCAGAACACCTACAGCACCCGATGTCACAGGAAGGCCAAGAAGATCATCAAGGACATCAACCACCCGAGCCACAGCCTCTTCACCACGCTATCATCCAGAAGGCGAGATCAGTACAGGTGCATCAAAGCTGGGACCGAGAGACTGAAAAACAGCTTCTATCTCAAGGCCATCAGTCTGTTAAATAGCCATCACTAGCCGGCTTCCACACTGTTACGCAACCCTGCACCGGCTGCTGCCCTATATACATAGACTTACTGCTTTACTCATCGCATATGTATATACTGTATTCTATTTTACTGTATTTTAGCCAGGGTTACTCCGACATTGCTCAATCTAATATTATATGTTTCTTAATTCCATTCTTTTACTTTTAGATGTGTGTGTATTGTTGTGAATCATTTTAGATACTACTGCACTGTTAGATACTGCTGCACTATTGGATCTAGGAACACAAGCATTTCGCTCCACCCACAATAACATCTGCTAAATATGTGTATGTGAGCACTAACATTTGATTTGATTTGCTTGAGTCAGACTTCCCAAGTATCCAAATGAACTGTCTGACCGCAACCACTGCTCTGAGACCTGTTCTCAGTGTGCTTCGAGACACAGCCAGTGGGATTGTGTGAGTGGTGAGTGCAGCCCTGATGAATAAACCACTATTTTGTAGCTGCGGATGTAGTTTTCCTACCGCTGCTCAGCTCTGCTTCTAAACCGCATTGTCAACAGAACAGAGTTGCAACAGGAGGACCTCAGTACTTCCTTTTCTTAACTGACAAGAGACTCGTATTACCGAAAATAATGGACCTGATTTTGGGACCAAAATGGATTAGGCTTTTATCCATAAAATTGATCTTGATTTATTTCCACATGCATGTTAGCCAAGAACAGTAGGCCTACGTTTGATATTTCACCACCGCAGTTTTACTTGTTCATACTAGATCAAAGGACAGAATCGAGTGTGGAGCGCTTTATAGCATGCTTGTGTGTCAGGGGCGTTTCTCAGCCCTCATCTCCCCGATTTCTTCACATGGGATTGTCAAGTCTATTTCAGGGCCAGACCAAATAAGATACACAACAAGTTACGCAACTGAAATTGTGCATAGACAAATCCAGATTCACATGTCTAATGCATTTAGAGATTCAATCAAATAAGACTACTTTCTTGCTGGTCTGTGTATGAACAACCTGGTCTCAGGGAATGTCGTATTATTCTGTAAGTATATTCGAGACACTCCATTTAGTATGATATGTTACGTTTCGTATGGTAGGCCTATGTATTCATTTGTGGATGTCCTTCGCCCATTTCCATGATATGTTATGAATTACAATTCATATTATATGTCCCGAATTTGCAAAACGTACAATAGGGGAAGGGTTAGCTAACATGCAAAATAGAGAAAAAGTACTAAGTAGTTGAAAAGTTGCTAATTTGTTCAAATGCTAAAGTTGTCTGCGATGACATTTGAACCCACGACCTTTGGGTTGCTAGACGTTCAGGTTGTATGCCTACCCATCCACTCTGACCAACTAACATACTTTAGAATTTGCTCTAACAATCTGTTTTATGTAACCATACCAAACTTACTTTATCACACTAATTTGAGTGTACCAGATTTATGTTTACTATGTTAAGTCTAGTCTATGAGACCAGGCTGGTATGAAAGCCAG
The DNA here is from genome assembly GCF_029448725.1 of Salvelinus fontinalis. NCBI lineage: Eukaryota > Metazoa > Chordata > Actinopteri > Salmoniformes > Salmonidae > Salvelinus > Salvelinus fontinalis. The sequence continues at coordinate 36,940,313 of NC_074685.1, forward strand.
TAGTGTTTCTTATGCTAATGGCATGCTGGATCAGGTAACAACACATCCATTATGTGAGTTGCTAGAGGAGAGGCGGAGGAATCACCGGGGCGGACTCGCGGATCCTGTTCCTGTCAGAGTATACATACACACACACACACACACTTTAAACTCGTGTTCACGGACTCAGGAGCTCGAAGACCGGTCCAGGTGTGGGTACCGCACCGTGCGCTTCAGCGAACCCCTCCGCTGGAATTATGAGAAATGGATGAATGAAACTGAAAGGTACGTAGAGATTACAAAGATTATTGTTAAATATTGTCTGTCTAAAGCGTGAGATTGCGATGCTGTGGGTAAGTAAGATACACTTTGGCATTGGTTGGCTATTGTTTGAGAGTTGCGGTTGATATGAGCACATGTTGCCATGTACACACAATTAACTGTTCACATAAGGACGTTTAGAGTCTCTTTACTTGAGTGTAAGATTTGGTGAGGAAATTGTTTCAGTTTTAACTAGTCAGTTCAGCCATTTCAATTTGTAAAATTATTTGGCGTGTGTGTGTGTGTGTGTGTAAAGAGAGGAGACTCCTTGAATAATGGTGTCTTATTCATTGGGACAGGATAGTGGGATGTTTTCTTTTAAACGATGGGAGGGCAAGATAATATTGGGAAGTGAATGGACTAATAGAATATGGATAGGCTGGAGTGGAAATGGGATTGTGTCTAATGAGATGAAAGAGGGTAGTGTTGGAATGAGATGAGACAGTATCCTACTCTCACTTCTCCAGCAGTAAGCTATAACACACACACACACACACACACACACACACACACACACACACACACACACACACACACACACACACACACACACACACACACACACACACACACACACACACACACACACACACACACACACACACACACACACACACACACACACGGGGGAGAGAGTGATGAAGTGTAAATCAATAACTGAACAGGGAGAGGTCATGATTTCAATTAGTTTTGTGCGCAGTCATGCACCCACACACATTCAGTGCATTCGGAAAGTATTCAGACCCCTTCACTATTTCCACATTAGGTTACGTTACAGCCTCATTCTAAAATAGATGTTTGTGTTTGTTTTCTCATCCTCTACACACAATACCCCATAATGACAGAGCGGAAAAAGGTTTTTAAAATTTGACAAATGTATAACAATACATTTTAAAAATCACATTTACATAAGTGTTCGGACCTTTTACTCAGTACTTTGTTGATGCACCTTTGGCAGTGATTACAGCCTTGAATCTTCTTGGGAATGATGCTAGAAGCTTGGCATGCCTGTATTTGGGGAGTTTCTCCCATTCTTCTCTGCAGATCCTCTCAAACTTTGTCAGGTTGGCTGGGGAGCGTCACTGCACAGCTATTTTCAGGTCTCTCCAGAGATATTCGATCAGGTTTAAGTCCAGGCTCTGACTGGGCCACTCAAGGACATTCAGAGACTTGTCCCAAAGCCACTCCTGCGTTGTCTTGGCTATGTGCTTAGGGTCGATGTCCTGTTGGAAGGTGAACCTTCGCCCCAGTCTGAGGTCCGCTCTGGTGCAGGTTTTCATCAAGGATCTCTCTGTACTTTGCTCCGTTCATCTTTCCCTCGATCCTGACTATTCTCCCAGTCCCTGCCACTGAAAAACATCCCCATAGCATGATGCTGCCACCACCATGCTTCACCGTAGGGATGGTGCCAGGTTTCTTCCAGACATGACGCTTGGCATACAGGCCAAAGAGTTCAATCTTGGTTTCATCAGACCAGAGAATCTTGTTTCTCATGGTCTGACAGTCCTTTAGGTACCTTTTTAGCAAACTTCAAGCGGGCTGTCGTGTGCCTTTCACTGAGAAGTTGCTTCCGTCTGGCCGCTCTACCATAAAGGCCTAATTGGTGGAGTGCTGCAGAGATGGTTGTCCTTCTGGAAGGTTCTCCCATCTCCACAGAGGAACTCTGGAGCTCTGTCAGAGTGACCATTGGGCTCTTGTTCACCTCCCTGACCAAGGCCCTTCTCCCTCGATTGCTCAGTGTGGCCGGGCGGCCAGCTCTAGGAAGAGTCTTGGTGATTCCAAACTTCTTCCATTTAAGAATGATGGAGGCCACTGTGTTCTTGGGGACCTTCAATGCTGCATAAATGTGATGGTACCCTTCCCCAGATCTGTGCCTCAACACAATCCTGTTTCTGAGCTCTACACACAATTCCTTCGACCTCATGGCTTGTTTTTTTCTCTGACATGCACTGTCAACTGTGGGACCTTATATAGACAGGTGTGTGCCTTTCCAAATCATGTCCAATTACAGGTGGACTCCAATCAAGTTGTAGAAACATCTCAAGGATGATCAATGGAAACAGGATACGTCTGAGCTCAATTTCAAATGGTCTGAATACTTATGTAAATATTTTTTGTTTTGTTTTTTTATATAAATTTACAAGCATTTCTAAAAAAAAAAAAAAAAAAGTTTTTCCTTTGTCTTTATGGGGTATTGTGTGTAGATTGATGAGGGAAAAATAATAATTTTAGAATATGGCTGTAACGTGACAGGCACTGTACATACACACTCATCCAGCCAGCCCACCCGTCTCTTGTCATGCTAAATTCTGATGACAATTGGGGAGGTTAGCTGTAAAAGATTAAAGTCGTGAGAGACTAAAGTGTCAGTATTTGAGTTGTTTCACCATAGATTTACCACATCACAACATCCGATCTCCTATAGCCTATACCCGCAATTCTGCTCTCTTACAATTCAACCTCTTGATTTTAATCAGGAAAGGTGTGGTTAAGTCCCTTACTGCTAAAATATTTGTCCATAAAAAATCCTGTTGTTTTCTAAACCATGGAAATGCCAACTGGGATTGATTTAAATGTGTTTTTTATGAATGATTTAGTCAAATATTTTAACTATGAGCACTGGCAGTCAGAAATCAGCCACGTACTATTTTCCTTAGTAGTGTCAGACCCCACACTGTAGCAGTGAAATGACTAGTAGTCACTTGCCAAACACATACACTACACTACTAAAGTATATGGACACCCCTTAAAAATTGTGGATTTGGCTATTTCACCCAAACCTGTTGCTGACAGGTGTATAAAATTGAGCACACAGCCATGCAATCTCCATAGACAAACACGGGCAGTGAAATGGTCCGTACTGAAGACCTCAGTGACTTTCAACTTTCAACGTGGCACCGTCATAGGATGCTACCTTTCCAACAAGTCAGTTCATCAGATTTATGCCCTACTAGAGCTACCCCGGTCAAGTGCTGTTATTGTGAAGCCTATGGAAGCAATGTCAGCACAAGAACTGTTCAGCGGGAGCTTCGTGAAATGGGTTTCCATGGCCGAGCAGCCGCACACAAGCCTAAGATCCCCATGCTCAATGCCAAGTGTCAGCTGGAGTGGCGTAAAGCTCATCGCCATTGAACTCTGGAGCAGTGGAAACGTGTTCTCTGGAGTGATGAATCACACTTCACCATCTGGCAGCCAATGGACGAATCTGGGTTTGGCGGATGCCAGGAGAATCAAATCAAATCAAATCAAATTTTATTAGTCACATACACATGGTTAGCAGATGTTAATGCGAGTGTAGCGAAATGCTTGTGCTTCTAGTTCCGACAATGCAGTAATAACCATTCAGCCACAAGAGCATTAGCGAGGTCGGGCATGGATGTTGGGTGATTAGGCCTGGCTCGCAGTCTGAGTTCCAATTCATCCCAAAAGTGTTCGATTGGGTTGAGGTCAGGGCTCTGTGCAGGCCAGTCAAGTTCAACGAGCCATGTAGTGTATGTTGTCCACTTAACTGGGGGCAACTGTAAAGTTTTGGTGGAGGAGGAATAATGGTCTGGGGCTGTTTTTCATTGTTCGGGCTAGGCCCCTTAATTCCAGTGAAGGGAAATCTTAAAGCTACAGCATACAATGACATTCTAGGCAATTCTGTGCTTCCAACCTTGTGTCACAATTTGGGGAAGGCACTTTCCTGTTTCAGCATGGCAATGCCCTCGTGCACAAAGTATGGTAATGCCCCCGTGCACAAAGTGAAGTCCATACAGAAATGGTTTGTCGAGATTGGTCTGGAAGAACTTGACTGGCCTGCACAGAGCCCTGACCTCAACCCAATCGAACACTTTTGGGATGAATTGGAACTCCGACTGCGAGCCAGGCCTAATCACCCAACATCCATGCCCGACCTCGCTAATGCTCTTGTGGCTGAATGGAAGCAAGTCCACGCAGCAATGCTCCAACACCTAGTGGAAAGCCTTTCCAGAAGTGTGGAGGCTGTTATAGCAGCAAAGGGGGGACCAACTCCCAACTCTATATTAATGCCCATGATTTTGGAATGAGATGTTCAACGAGCCATGTAGTGTATGTTGTCCACTTAACTTTCTGTTTAGGAGGGTATGATTTACCTTAGTGAGATGCTCAATACAACAATACATTATATGTCTGCATCTGTGTGGGAGTCCAATGTCCATCTGTTAGAGATGTACTGTTGTTTACTGTGTGAAATATTCACTAGTTAGTCCTCTACTGGCCTGCTGGTGGTGCTGATGGGACGTTTAGCTCATGTTACACAGATCAGGTGTCAGTCATTCTCTCTCTGAAGTACAGTCCATCTCTGAAGTACTGTCCACTGATATACACTCAATCGCCAGTTTATTAGGTACACCACCGTGTTCAAGAATATAATTCACTCCTACAGACAGTAAGTCATGTAGCCGTGGCTTGCTATATAAAGCAGGCAGACAGGCATCGAGGCATTCAGTTACTGTTCGATGGAATGTTAGACTGGGCAAAATGAGTAACCTCAGCGACTTTGAGCGTGGTTCCAGTATCTCAGAAACGGCCGGCCTCCTGGGCTTTTCCCACACAACCGTGTCTAGGGTTTACTGAGAATGGTGCGACAAACAGAGCAGTCCTGTGGGCGAAAACAGCTTGTTAATGAAAGGTCGAAGGAGAATGGCAAGAATCGTGCAAGCTAACAGTCATGCCAAATAGGCAAATAGCGGTGCAGTACAAGAGTGGTGTGCAGAACGGCATCTTAGAACGCACAACTCGTCGGTCATTGTCACGGATGGGCTATTGCAGCAGGCGACCACACCGGGTTCCACTCCTATCAGCTAAAAACAAGGATCGTCTCCAGTGATCACCAACACTGGACAATTTGAGGAGTGGAAAAACAATGCCTGGTCCGACGAATCCCGGTTCCTGTTGCATCATGCTGATGGCAGAGTCAGGATTTGGCATAAGCAGCATGAGTCCATTGCCCCATCCTGCCTGGTGTCAACGGTACAGGCTGGTGGCGGTGGGGTAACGGTGTGGGGAAAGTTTTCCTGGCACACGTTAGGTCCCTTGCCACCAATTGAGCAACATTTTCATGCCCCAAAGAAATCAGGCTGTTCTGGAGGCAAAGGGGGGTCCAACACGGTACTAGATGGGTGTACCTAATAAACTTCACCAGGACCAAATGGGTAGTAGTGCACTATATCGGCATTAGGGTGCCATTTGGAGTATACATTTTGAGTCCATCTGGCCAGTGTGATTTATCACATGTTCATTATGAATAGTAGTAATGTGATCTCCACAGAGATATGTCTCCATAATGACCAGATTTCAGAGGATGAGTCGCCCTCATCGACCCAGCTCCACACACACACACACACACACCAGCTCTGGCCACATACACTAACTCCACCTCTCCTTGTGTTATGTAACCAGTAGTCTTGGCTACCAGTCAAGTGCACATGTATCCACACTGGCTCCATTCACTGATCCTATTCCCAGATCAGTGAATGGAGGCTGGCATTGCTGGCCAAAGTATTACACCGTTTTCTTGGAAAAGGTCGCTGGAATCTGAGCTTTAATTTGCCAGAAATCCGGTCCATCATGTATTTCACGGGCAGCTGGAAAGCGGAGGGGAAAGAAGTGTGTGGGAGTGCATGACAGTTTGTGCGTGCGTGTGATCTTGCGTGCATGTCTTTTGAGTGTCATACAGCCATGCCATCTGTGCAGATAAGACGTGACCTGCGGCTAGATGGTCATGCTTGATGAGCTCATCTGTTTTCAGGCAATCATCGGACACGGGTGGTGAGTGCCAAGGCACTGAGGGCAGAACACACACATTTAGTACACGTATAGTATATTATCACTGAAAACTATAGGCTGTCACAAGCACCTCCCCAACCTCCTGCCCCTCTGAGTGTCAGTGACGATGGGATAGGAAATTGATAATATAGACTACGGCAGGGGTATTCAACTCTGACACTACGAGGTCCGAAGCCTGCTGGTTTTCTGTTCTACCTGATCATTAATTGCACTCACCTGTTGTCCCAGGTCTAAATCAGTCCCTGATTAGAGGGGAACAATGAAAAAACTCGGTGGAACTGGCTTTGAGGTCTAGAGTTGAGTTTGAGGGGACTAGAGGAACACCATGATCTTGCTACGCTAAGAACCCACTAATAAACTTAAAATAGTTGTCTGGTTGAAGGACTTAGGAAGGAAGTAAATACCTTTTTAAGACACTAGTTTCACCACAAGACAGCAGGATGTGGGGTTTGAAGCCCAGAGACACTGAAATCAAGCCCAGCTATCCCTTCTCACACATTATTTAAACAGTTGTAATTATAGGGATGGATTTTTATGCAGTATTAAAAACGTTGTGACTTTTTATTGTGATGCACTAAGGATGTGCCCTCTAATTTTCCTCATCTGTGCATTGTTTTATGAAAGGCAACTTTATAGTGTTTATGGTTCAAGTACCACTGTTTTAGGCAAATATAGATTCGTACTTACGTTGCCGTGGAAAAGTATTTGACCACTTTCTCATTTTCTCTACTTTTGCATATTTTATGATACTGAATGTTATCAGATCGTCAACCGAAACCTAATATTAAATAAAGGGAACCTACTTTTTCACAGCAATGTACATGCAGAACTAATTGCACTATTTGTAGTACCTATAAAGACACAGCCTCGTTGAGAGAAGTTGTGAGCATCTGGAAGAATGTGAACGTACACAGCGAATGTTTCAATACCCAGGTATGATGTTATGTTCTCTTTGTGTTTACTAAGTATAGGGTATGGGTCTACCATTTGAAATACTTTGTGACTTTGTCGGATGTCAATGTGTGCTTTTGTGTGTACTATACATCGATAGAGAGATGGAGTGTGCAACTGAGAGATGTGTTTAGTGTGTAGCAGAACAGATGGGGGGTTTTAAGAGCTGAGTGGGCCAGACGGTGGGTAGGGTAGGCTAGAATACGGCTTGGGTCTGGCACTGAGGAAACCAGCTACCAGTAAGCCTAATCAAGGGGAAGGAGAATCACCTGAGGGCCAGAGAGACATCAAAAAGCCCCTTCTCTACCTCTAACCCTCCCTCTCTTTCTCTCTCTATAGATCACTCTAGCTCTCTTTCTCTCCCCTCTCTCTTTCTTCCTCTAACCCTGTCCTCCATTTTTTCCTTCTCTCTAAAGCAGGTTTTCCAAAAACTTGGTCCGAAACGTGCACCCAGGACTGCTCTCCAATGACATCTGGGACTGGTTTTGCGTGCTCTCCTCCTTTCTCTCAGGGATGGACCTGGTGATGGGGTTATGGTAAGGCAGTGAAACCAGGTGGCGCGGCCCGGCAGACCCACCTGGAGCTTTTCCTGTATGTCACAGTAGAACATCCTCCTTTTACCAGGACCAGTTCAGACAGATTCGCTGTAAAAGCCTATGTACGTTCCCTAAGGGAAAATAACAGAAGAAATACAGAGATCACAGAGTATTTTTAATAGGGTCAGAATCATGCCTTGTGGTGTGTTTCTGTGGTTAATTTTCTTGTTTATAGTGATTACAGACCGACCACTGCTTATGCCTTACGGGGATGTATGTAACGAATGTGTCTTGTTGAAATGATCACTATGGTAAATGATTGTACATTCTAGCTTCATGTATTTAGTAACGCACGTGGGTACACACACACACACACACACACACACATTGAACTACTGTTTGTACATTTGGAGACTGTCACAGAATCATACTTCACACTTCACAGAGACAGTCTCTTCTACTGAGGAGAAAAAGAAGGCTGTCAGAAGCACTCCCGCCCCCCTCAAACCTCCCAATCCTCCCAATCCTCTCAAATCCTGCCAAACCTCCCAAATCCACCCAAACCTCTCAAACCTCCCAAATCCACCCAAATTCTCCCAAACCTCCCAATCCTCCCAAATCTTCCCAAACCTCTCAAACCTCCCAATCCTCCCAAATCTTCCCAAACCTCTCAAACCTCCCAATCCTCCCAAATCCTCTCAAACCTCCCTTCTCTGTTTCAGGAGTTATTTCTCCTGCATAACTGTGACTGCTGTCTGGGAATGGGCCAGAAACGTGTCACTATTTATAATAATAATGCCCCCCCCCCCCCTCACACACATTCTTCCCTCCCCCAGGTACATGTAAATATTAGTTTGACGTAGCCCCAGTACATTTAACATTTTTAAATCCGACTAACTTACAGTAGTAGGTGCACTCATTTTCATATTTTTCTCCTTCACACTGGTCCCCTGTGGGCATCAAACCCACAACCCTGGCGTTGCAAACACCACGCTCTACCAACTGAGCTATACGGGACTATAAAGACACACACACCACCACCTCCCACCCACAGAACGGCGAGCACAGTTCCACGCCACTCCACCACCAATGTAGCCAGGAAGCCGCTCTAACAGGGGGCGTCACTTCTGTGCCAAAGCCAGAGGCCGCTCAGCGTTGAACACAGGAGGCGTCCCGATCTGATCTTCGCCCGCCCGACTCGCCACCTCACCTCGCTCTCTTTTCTGCCGTTCCCTCTTTTCCCTCGCTCGCTCGCTCTCTATCAATCTGTTTTTCCTCTGTCTGTCTGTCTGTCTCTCTCTCTATATCTATCTATCGCATTTTTTCATTTGTATACAAGCGTTTATAAATATTTATAAACACTGTTTGCGTAATGATCATATAATGATTCAGATTTAGCCACTGTGTAATTAAATATTCTGCATAAACATGAATCTGGCTTTACTGCTCCAAAGGAACAAACCAATCACTCTTAGTCATGCAAATCCCGGGAGAGAGTCAGAAACATGAGCAGAAGTAACAGCAATAACTGTAAGACAGAACCCACTGTGGTACGTAACTATTTAGGAACAACAGCACAAATCAGAGGTGACTAAACTCATGTAAACCGTGTCACCACAGTTACTTCTCTCTGATTGGACAGTGGCCACTGCTGAGATGAGACGTGCCAAAATGAGGAAAAAAAAGGCACATCATTTCCTGACTGCAATACAATGGCAGTTTGTTTTACTTCAGTTGGAAATTAAGTCAAGACTTGTAGCTCAGTTGACAAATTACCCGAGTTCTCAGAAGTAGATGTAGATGTTAGGCGTTCTTTAGATGTTACTTTTCGTAATTATCTTATTTGAGTTTCACATGAGGGTTACATTGTTCTAAATGTAGATAGAATCAGTAGGATGATGCTGTAATTTAATAATAAATCATCATTTAATTATGAATGTTAGAGAAGAACACGTCATCCCGTAATATGATTTAGAGGTTATATGTTGTGGTATGACAGCCCTGTCCGTTCCCTTGGGGAGTTAAATGACAACCAGGGAATCTATCCATTGACACAGTCAGTGAGAGTCAGTGGTTTGGCTGTGAGTCACCATTCATTCAGTCTCTCCTCCCAACCCCAGTCCCTGGCTCTGTGGGGTGGGAATCTCTGTGCTGCTAGAAGGATGCCTGGTAATTAGAGGCTATATGGACTCACAGGCTACATCTCAATAGTCGTAACGTCACATCCTCTTGTCTCCTTTGCAGGTCATAACATAACCAGGCAGGTGAAAGTTAATTTCTATTATTCAGGCTCCCCCCACATTGACTGAAATAAGTGAAAACAATCTCAGACCAGCAATGATGAAGGAGAGGAGACAAGAGGAAGAAGCCACTTTAGATTCTTGAGATCTGAAGTGGCCATGGCGCTGTTACAGGAAGGGCAAAGTCATCTGGGAACTTTTTTTCAATGGTGTCTACGTACATAACACATTCATAATCCCTACATAATGCATTCGTTTCGTAAATGCTTATGTAAACATCGGAGACTGGTTTGACCCAGCAGCGCAGGCACAGAGCACAGGACCTATACAGCCCGGTATTCTGACATAACTGGTCATTTCATTAGTAGCAGGCTGCATTGAGCCTACACTACCAGTCTAAAGTTTGGACACACCTACTCATTCAAGGGTTTTTCTTTATTTGGACTATTTTCTACATTGTAGAATGATAGTGAAGACATCAAAACTATGAAACAGCACATATGGAATCATGTAGTAACCAAAAAAAGTGTTAAACAAATCTAAATATATTTTATTTGGCTCTCATGAGGACCACCGCAGGAAAGGAAAACCCAGAGTTACCTCTGCTGCAGAGGATAAGTTCATTAACTGCACCCCCAGATTGCAGCCCCAATTTCTTTTTTCTCACAGAGTTCAAGTAACAGACACATCTCAACATCAACTGTTCGGAGGAGACTGCGTGAATCAGGCCTTCATGGTCGAATGGCTGCAAAGAAACCACTACTAAAGGACACCAATAAGAAGAAGAGACTTGTTTGGGCCAAAAAACACAAGCAATGGACATTAGACCGGTGGAAATCTGTCCTTTGATCTGATGAGTCCAGATTAGAGATTTTGCATGAACCGCCGTGTCTTTGTGAGATGCAGAGTAGGTGAACGGACGATCTCCGCATGTGTGGTTCCCACCGTGAAGCATGGAGGAGGAGGTGTGATGGTGTGGGGTTGCTTTACTGGTGACACTGTCTGTGATTTATTTAGAATTCAAGGCACACTTAACCAGCATGGCTACCACAGCATTCTGCAGCGATACGCCATCCCATCTGGTTTGCACTTAGTCCCACTATCATTTGTTTTTAAACATGACAATGACCCAACACACATCCAGGCTGTGTAAGGGCTGTTTGACCAAGAAGGAGAGTGATGGAGTGCATCAGATGACCTGGCCTTAAACAATCACCCGACCTCAACCCAATTGAGATGGTTTGGGATGAGTTGGACCGCAGCCAACAAGTGCTCAGCATATGTGAAGCTGGTTGAGAGAATGCCAAGAGTGTGCAAAGATGTCATCAAGGCAAAAGGTGGCTACTATGAAGAATATTAAATGTATGTTGATTTTTTAAAACACTTTTTTTTGGTTACTACATGATTCCATATGTGTTATTTCATAGCTTTGATGTCTTCACTCTCATTCTACAACGTAGAAAATAGTCAAATAAAGATAAACCCTTGAATGAGTAGGTGTGTCCAAACTTTTGACTGGTACAGTATCAAATAGATCATTGTGTGGTGAGTCAACAGGGAGATACGCGTACAGACACACTAACTGCACAGTAACTACACTCACAAACACACGTGGACCCGTGCTTCCATCGTGCACAGCACACACAAATAAACCCTCACCTGCACAACACGTGCCCACAGGCTTAGAAACATAGGCCTACAGGCAAGCAGTCTTTTTCTATCTCTGTCCATACAGTCTTCCTTAATGTGATTAAGGAAATGTTCTTGTGGATGAGAGAGAAAGACAGAGAGACAGAGAGAGTGTTTGTGTGGGTGTGTAAATGGCCCATTTTCTTGTGTTGTGTTTGCTTGTCTCCTACTGATCCAGTTGTTCCACAGTGAGAAGACAGGCAGGCAGAAGTGTCCACATACGTCTACAGTCCTTAATGCTTTTAGAACAACCCCCATAGTGCCACACTGTCATCACTAGCACACATTGTTATTCGGCAGTTAAAGGGATTGCGAGATGCTTGGCTTGGCTGTGTCGCTAGGTAGAAAGCCATGCTTTCAGTTCATATCAAAGTAAACATTTCAAATTGAGTGGCATGTTTTATAATCTGAGTTAGATATTGAAACTATTGTCCTTCCCTATATCCTCATGCAATAGACCTTAGACCTCATGCAGACCTCTAGCCCTCCCAGGTTTATGACAATTTTTTTATCTCTGAAAATAAAACATCACAGATTTATACTGCAGCATATCGAGAGCTTTACCACAAAGGGAAGCTCTTCATTTTCAGAGAGCCAAGCAATCGTATATACCAAGACATATGTCTAGATGGAGATTTGAAGAAATTGATTATGATGACTATGGGATGTTAATGATAGTGATGATATCATATACTCATGAACCTTAACTGCGCTTTCATACCAACTGAGTTTTAACTCTCTCTCTTTCTCTCTCTCTCTCTCTCTCTCCCTCCAGAAGGCGACTCATGGAAGATATATACATCATGAAGAAACTGCGAACCCAAAATGTTCATTCACTTTCTTTTAAGGGATGTGGTTTGTGTTCTCACTCCTTTATGCAGTTTACTCAATCAGGTCCAGGAAGACGAATCATGTGTCATCAGCCCTCAACATGAGTCCAGTGGAATAAACAACGAATCCCAGACAGACATTCTCTCAGGGGCCTGTAATGCAGCATCAGACAGGAAGGAAAGAGCAGGGTGCACAGAGAAAGTAGTGGGACCATATGTGATGTGAGTCACTGATGAATGGCGTCTGTTACCAATGACCGGATCGGAAATAGAAATAGCCAGGTTCTGGACCTCGTCAAACCTTACTGGGCCCCCGCCAGGGGCGAAGGAGAAGGGGACATGACCAATGGGCCTCACCCTTGAACGCAAACATACGGATGAGGAATCCAGACAATGGTATGAGCAATGTTGAGATGTCCCTTATAATGGCCCAAATGATCATTCAGGCGGATCTTCTTTGGTTAGTCAGACATTAATATCAATCACAAAGACAATCATATTTTAGTGGGCGGTGAGACTGCTGGAGGGTAAGGTGTGTGTGTGTGTGTATCCCTGGATCCTCTGGGTAATAGCGGGATGCTGCGGAGAGGTCTGCTGGCCTGGGTGTCCCGTGTGGGCGTGCTATTGGTCCTAGTGTGCTGCTCTCTGTCCCTCCTCTACGTCATGACCTGCAGCCCCCACTCCGAGGACAACCTGGTGAGCCACGCCCTGCCACACCCAGGGCTGGGGGTAGGGGCAGCAGGGGGCACAGGGGCGGCTCAGAGCGGACCCCCGGGACGGGAGGACTACCAGGCCATGCTAGCGGAGCGTGAGGAGCAGCACAAGCTACACATGGCGAGTCTGAAGAAGCAGATCGCCCAGTTAAAAGAAGCACTGCAGGAGCGTAGTGAGCAACTCAAAGGAGTTCAAGAGACAATGGAGCGGGCGGCAGGGAGAGGCCAGGGCGGACAGCCCCCAGGAGGAGGTGCCCTCGGGGAGGGGGGCCAGGGGCCTGGGGCTGACAGGAGCCACACAGACCTCCAGGAGTTCCTTCGCAGTCAGCTGGGCCGGGCGGAGGTCCACCAGGGTACTAGAATACCCAATGAGTACGCCGTGGTGCCCTTTGAGAGCTTCACCCTGCAGAGGGTGTACCAGCTGGAGATGGGCCTGACAAGGCACCCTGAGGAGAAGCCCGTGAGGAAGGACCGGAGGGATGAGCTGAGTGAAGCGCTGGAGACAGCCCTGCGGAGCCTCAACACACCCCGAGACGGAGCAGACAAGGGCCGCACCACCAAGGTCTACTCACCATCAGACTTCATAGAAGGTGAGTCACTAAGCTCCATACCAGAGCCATATGTATACAGCCATAATGATATACATACTGTGTATGTATAATTGGGGAGGACGGGCTCGTGGTAATGGCTGGAGCAGAATAAGTGGAATGGTATCAAATTGGTGCCATTCCATTTGCTCCGTTCCAGCCATTATTATGAGCCATCCTCCTCTCAGTAGCCTCCTGTGTATGGCATATATACAAGGTTCTGCTCCACACGATTCTACGACAGCTTACAATAGCTACATTGTGGAGTGGCTGTTGAAGTATTGGAATACTGACACGGTTGTAATAGAAATTATATGAAAATGATCAAAACAATGAATTCACCAAATTGAACTCCAGCCGGAAACAAATAAATAATCAGCACATCCCCATTTCCAACGGAGAAAATCGAACGATTGTTTCTATATTTTCTCCGGTAAACTACATCCGTAACGAACATGTTCGTGTGTTCCTTCTTGTTTTTTTGTTGTTGTTGTTTTGCTTTGCTGTGCGATAGCCATAATAGAGGTGCTGAAGAGCCACAGCCAGGATATCCAGCTCGTCCTGCATGATTTGGAGTAGGAAATGAGTACAGCTGCTTTCCATTCAGTGTGTAGCATCTCTACAAGCTCAGAGAGGGTGTACGCTTCCTCTGAAAGGTCAACATCTTTACTGGGGCCATGTCGGACTAATTCCTACGTGTACCTGGGAGAGGGAAAGTGTGTGTGTGTGTGTGTGTGCCTGCCTTTGCGTGTGGTGTCTATCTGTGTCTGTCTGTGTGTGTCGACATACCAACAATATACTGAAAACCCATAATTGTTTATGTACCTCTATCTCTCCCTTGAAATACTTGTTCAGGTATCAGCTCTTAAACATACTCATAAGGAATTAAGAGTTTCTTTCCAAAAGGCGATATAGAATAATAGTGAAGACATCAAAACAGTGAAATAACACATATGGATCATTGTAGTAACCAAAAAAGTGTGAAACAAATCAAAATGTATTTTAGATTCTTCAAAGTAGCCACCCTTTGCCATGATGACAGCGTTGCACACTCTTGGCATTCTCTCAACCAGCTTCATGAGTTATTCACCTGGAATTAATTTCAATTAAAAAGTGTGCCTGGTTAAAAGTTAATTTGTGGAATTTCTTTCCTTCTTAATCCGTTTGAGCCAATCAGTTGTGTTGTGACAGGGTGGTATACAGAAGATAGCCCTATTTGGTAAAAGACCAAGTACATATTATGGCAAAAACAGCTCAAATAAGCAAGAACTTTGAAAGTTTCTTCAAGTGCAGTCGCAAAAACCATCAAGCGCAATGAGGAAACTGGCTCTCATGAGGACCGCCACAGGAAAGGAAGAACCAGAGTTACATCTGCTGAAGAGTTCATTAGAGTTAACTGCATGTCAGAAATTGCAGCCCAAATAAATGCTTCACAGAGTTCAAATAACAGACACAAAATGTGTGGGCTCTCCTTCTCCGTGGCCAACGTGAGTAAAACATTTAAACGTGTTAACCCTCACAAGGCTGCAGGGCCAGACGGCAACCCTAGCCGCGTCCTCAGAGCATGCGCAGACCAGCTGGCTGGTGTGTTTACGGACATATTCAATCAATCCCTATCCCAGTCTGTTCTCCCCACATGCTTCAAGATGGCCACCATTGTTCCTGTTCCCAAGAAAGCTAAGGTAACTGAACTAAATGACTATAGCCCCATTGCACTCACTTCTGTCATCATGAAGTGCTTTGAGAGACTTGTCAAGGAACATATCACCTCTACCCTACCTGATACCCTAGACCCAATCCAATTTCCTTACCGCCCCAATATGTCCACTGACGATGCAATAGCCATCACACTACACACTGCCCTATCCCATCTGGAAAAGAGGAATACCTATGTAAGAATGCTGTTTATTGACTACTGCTCAGCATTTAACACCATAGTACCCTCCAAACTCGTCATCAAGCTCGAGACCCTGGGTCTCGACTCCGCCCTGTGCAACTGGGTCCTGGACTTTCTGACGGGCCGCCCCCAGGTGGTGAGGGTAGGAAACAACATCTCCCCGCTGATTCTCAACACTGGGGCCCCACAAGGGTGCGTTCTCAGCCCTCTCCTGTACTCCCTGTTCACTATGTCTGTGAGGCAATGCACGCCTCCAACTCAATCATCAAGTTTGCAAACGACACTACAGTAGTAGGCTTGATTACCAACAACGATGAGACGGCCTACAGGAAGGAGATGAGGGCCCTCGGAGTGTGGTGTCAGGAAAATAACCTGTTTAAGTTTTAAGTTCCTCGGCGTACACATCACGGACAAACTGAAATGGTCCACCCACACAGACAGTGTGGTGAAGAAGGTGCAACAGTGCCTCTTTAACCTCAGGAGGCTGAAGAAATTTGGCTTGTCACCTAAAACATTCACAAACTTTTACAGATGCACAATCGAGAGCATCCTGTCGGGCTGTATCACCGCCTGGTACGGCAACTGCACTGCCCTCAAAGGCAAGGCTCTCCAGAGGGTAGTGTGGTCTGCACAACGCATCACAAGGGGAAACTACCTGCCCTCCAGAACACCTACAGCACCCGATGTAATAGGAAGGCCAAAAAGATCATCAAGGACAACAACCACCCGAGCCACTGCCTGTTAACCCCACTATCATCTAGAAGGCGAGGTCAGTACAGGTGCATCAAAGCTGGGACCGAGATACTGAAAAACAGCTTCTATCTCAAAGGCCAGCAGACTGTTAAACAGCCATCACTAACATAAAGTCGCTGCCAACATACAGACTCAAATCTGGCCACTTTAATAAATTGACTTAATAAAGGTATCACTAGTCACTTTAAATAACGCCACTTTAATAATGTTTACATATCCTACATTACTCATCTCATATGTACAGTTGAAGTCGGAAGTTTACATACACTTAGGTTGGAGTCATTAAAACTCGTTTTTCAACCACTCCACAAATTTCTTGTTAACAAACTATACTTTTGGCAAATCTACTTTGTGCATGACACAAGTAATTTTTCCAACAATTGATTACAGACAGATTATTTCACTTATAATTCACAGTATCACAATTCCAGTGGGTCAGAAGTTTACATATACTATGTTGACTGTGCCTTTAAACAGCTTGGAAAATTCCCAGAAAATTATGTCATGGCTTTAGAAGCTTCTGATAGGCTAATCGACATCATGTGAGTCAATTGGATATGTACCTGTGGATGTATTTCAAGGCCTACCTTCAAACTCAGAGCCTCTTTGCTTAATATCATGGGAAAATCAAAAGAAATCAGCAAAGACCTCAGAAAAAAAATTGTAGACCTCCACAAGTCTGGTTCATCCTTGGGAGCAATTTCCAAACGCCTGAAGGTACCACGTTCATCTGTACAAACAATAGTACGCAAGTATAAACACCATGGGACCACGCAGCCGTCATACCACTCAGGAAGGAGATGGGTTCAGTCTCCTAGAGATTAATGTACTTTGGTGCGAAAAGTGCAAATCAATCCAAGAACAACAGCTAAGGACCTTGTGAAGATGCTGGAGGAAACGGGTACAAAAGTATCTATATCCACAGTAAAACAAGTCCTATATCGACATAACCTGAACGGCCGCTCAGCAAGGAAGAAGCCACTGCTCCAAAGCCGCCATTAAAAACTGCACATCAGGACAAAGATCGTACTTTTTGGAGAAATGTCCTCTGGTCTGATGAAACAAAAATGTAACTGTTTGGCCATAATGACCATCGTTATGTTTGGAGGAAAAAGGGGGATGCTTGCAAGCCGAAGAACACCATCCCAACCGTGAAGCACAGGGGTGGCAGCATAATGTTGTGGGGTGCTTTGCTGCAGGAGGGACTGGTGCACTTCACAAAATAGATGGCATCATGACGGAGGAAAATTATGTGGATATATTGAAGCAACATCTCAGACATCAGTCAGGAAGTTAAAGATTGTTTGCAAATGGGGCTTCCAAATGGATAATGACCCCAAGCATACTTCCAAAGTTGTGGCAAAATGGCTTAAGGACAACAAAGTCAAGGTATTGGAGTGGCCATCACAAAGACCTGACCTCAATCCCATAGAAAATTTGTGGGGAGAACTGAAAAAGCGTGTGCAAGCAAGGAGGCCTACAAACCTGACTCAGTTACACCAGCTCTGTCAGGAGGAATGGGCCAAAATTCACCCAACTTATTGTGGGAATCTTGTGGAAGACTACCCAAAACGTTTGACCCAAGATAAACAATTTAAAGGCAATGCTACCAAATACTAATTGAGTCTATGTAAACGTCTGACCCACTGGGAATGTGATGAAAGAAATAAAAACTGAAATAAATCACTCTACTTTTTTAATGACATTTCACATTCTTAAAATAAACTGGTGATCCTAACTGACCTAAGACAGGGAATTTTTACTAGGATTAAATGTCAGGAATTGTGAAACACTGAGTTTAAATGTATTTGGCTAAGGTGTATGTAAACTTCCGACTTCAACTATATGTACTGTTCCATACCATCTACTGCAACTTGCCTATGCCGCACGGCCATCACTCATCCATATATTTATATGTGCATATTCTTATTCATCCCTTTACATTTGTGTGTGTAAGGTAGTTCTTGTGAATTTGTTAGATTACTTGTTAGATATTACTGCATTGTCGGAACTAGATGCACAAGCATTTCACTACACTTGCATTAACATCTGCTAACCATGTGTATGTGACCAATAACATTTGATTTGATTTCACTATTATTTTACAATTTAGAAAAATGATACATTTGTAACATCAATATTTAAAAATAAAATGACTCAATACAGTAATATGAGATCTGTATGTAAAACATTTATATTTGACATTTCCGTCATTTAGCAGAATCTCTTATCCAGAGTGACTTACATTTAGTGCATGCATCTTAAGCTAGGTAGGGGAGACAACCACATATCACAGTCAAATATAGAGTGTACGAACATTCTAATCCAGCTAAACAATGGATATATAGCGTTTTGCAAAAAGAACACATTTTTTAATACACACCTAAAATCTATGAATTAAAAATCTGAGAACAGTAATATTTTACACACATGAAGGTACCCATAAGCAATCATTTCTGGTGAAAAAAAACACGTGAAACATTTGGTAGATATAGTGTTTTGGAAATCAACTCTTTGAATGTGTTTTGACCCTGTAGATAGCCAATTTGTTCCTGAGTAATCCAAAGAGTACTCTGTAGTTGGGCGTGGCTGTGTAGCAAGTAGCAAACAACAACCGTTGTTCAACAACAAAAATGAAAGCGGCCGTGTAGGCTATCAATCAATCAATCAATTTTATTTTATATAGCCCTTCGTACATCAGCTAATATCTCGAAGTGCTGTACAGAAACCCAGCCTAAAACCCCAAACAGCTAGTAATGCAGGTGTAGAAGCACGGTGGCTAGGAAAAACTCCCTAGAAAGGCCAAAACCTAGGAAGAAACCTAGAGAGGAACCAGGCTATGAGGGGTGGCCAGTCCTCTTCTGGCTGTGCCGGGTGGAGATTATAACAGAACTATGCCAAGATGTTCAAAAATAGGCTAGTTAATGAACTGTCTTCATATTAGCAATGAAGGTCTCCTTGCCCGTCCTTTTAAATGAGTTGTACCAGTGGACAAGTACCGTTTCATTCACTCAGACAACTTGAAGCTTGTTGAGATGCTGACGATTACAAAGGGAGCATTAGAGCCCTGCCAATTCTCAGTTAGCGAGCCGCGACTGAACACAAATACCGAACACTACCCATTGGCTGCACTGAATGGTGTTTTTCAGGAGCTGCCCTGGGTGGGTTTGCTCAGCTGTCGTACAGAAAGAATGAGAGTGGGGCAACGAGACAACAAGGAATAAGCGGGACAGAGTAGAAGGGGAGAGAGAGCGAAGGAAACGCGAGGGAGAGACAAACTAGAACAAATTAGAAAGCAAAAGAGAGGGTTTGGGTGGAAATAGAGTGGTACAGATGTAGGATCTTAATTTGAGCCAGTTTGCTACAGCAGGAAAATAATCATGCAGCAAGAGGAAATGTGAATTATTATGGCTGCTTTTAGAGGCAGCCCAGTTCTAATCTTTTTTTTCACTAATTGGTCTTTAGACCAATCAAATCAGCTCTGAAAAAGATCTGATGTGAAAATAGATTTTTTTTTAAATGTAACTAGGCAAGTCAGTTAAGAACAAATTCTTATTTACAATGATTGCCTACTGGGGAACAGTGGGTTAACTGCCTTGTTCAGGGGCAGAACGACAGCTCACCCTGTCCCCAGATTTAAGAGAAGATGGCTCTTATCACAGGAAGTTAGTCTTACCACTATCGGACTGGGGATCACAAGCTATTCCGCTCGGCTTTTGCAGCTTCCTGTGTTTCTATCGGTGTAGTTTGAGCGGGAGAGTACAGTAGCCTGCAGTATGAGGATTTTGATACCGCACTAGATTCTACTGCATTGTTGCTTGACTTAAAAAATCCTGTTTATTCTTGAAGTAATCGAAAGTAGAATGTTTTGAAATGGGAATAAAGTACAAGCATTTTCTGTAGAGAATTCAAATAATTATTTCGGACAGAATTTTGCTTTCGTAATGACAAACCTCACACACTTGCTGTATTTTTGTTCAGTCCAGTCATGTCATCTTTGGAACAAGAGGTTTTGACTGACAATGCACAGCTGTGAAGGGGGGACTGAGTAAACTGTATTGTTGTTGAGTGATATGTCTGGGTATTAACTACTGTGAGGCGTTGTAAATCCAGTGTGAGTATGATCTCTATGCATGACCAGTCTCCTTCAGCTGTCGTAGTGGCAGATGGCCCAGGGCCCCAGCCAAGTCCACCTAGGAGCAGAGAGGAGAGGCTGGGGATCTTTCCAGTGGCCTGAAATGCCCTTTCTGTCCATCTCTCTCTGGGCATAAAAATGCCCTGTCATAATGCCCTGTCTGTCTGTCTCTCTCTCGACCCCCCCCACTCTCAATTCAATTTCAATGTCAATTTAAGGGGCTTTGGTTTACATTACCAAAGCAAGTGAAATAGATACTAAACAACAGTGAAATAAAAAATATGACATTACAATCAATAAAGACATTTCAAATGTGATATTATGTCTATATACTGATGGGTTCTGACTTCTAAACTTGAAATATTGAAGGGAGGGAGAGCGGGGAATGCAGAACATGTTATTGTTAGAAATGAGGTATCCTATGGAGAGGAGAAGGGCCACAGTCTGGTACAAGTCAACAGGACAGCCGTCAGTTGGGGGAGGAGTGAGGAATTTGGGCCGAGGTCAGGTCAGATGAAGTGAGAAAGAACATGCATCACTAACGCCCTGTCTAGCAACCGAGATGTATTGGCTGTCCAGATGTGTAAGGAGGAGACTCAGCATAGGAGGCAGGTTTATTAAAAACGAGCGTTTCATAGTTGCCCTTCACTTTTCACCATGTTTTTTAGAACCTAACAATACGGTGTTGTGATGATGTGCAAGTACAAATGGGAAAATACATAAACAAATATAGGTCGTATTTACGATGGTGTTTGTTCTTCACTGGTTGCCCTTTTCTTGTGGCAACAGGTCACAAATCTTGCTGCTGTGATTTCACGCTGTGGTATTTCACCCAATAGATATGGGAGTTTATGAAAATTGGATTTGTTTTCGAATTCTTTGTGGGTCTGTGTAATCTGAGGAAAATATGTGTCTCTAATATGGTCATACATTTGGCAGGAGGTTAAGAAGTGCGGCTCAGTTTCCACCTCATTTTGTGGGCAGTGTGCACGTAGCCTGTCTTCTCCTGAGAGCCAGGTCTGCCTTCGGCGGCTGTACATAGTCAAAGATTTCCTTCATTTTGGGTCAATCACAGTGGTCAGGTACTCTCTCTCTCTCTCTGTGTGTGTGTCTCCTGTCTGTCTGCCTGCCTGTCTGTCTGCCTGCCTGTCTGTCTGTCCCTTTCTCATTCCGTGGGCCTGAATTGCCCTGTTTGTCTCTCTCTCTCTCCCTGGGCTTGAAATGCCCTGTCTGTCACTCTCTCCCAAGGTCTGAAATGCCCTGTCTGTTGCTCTCTCTCTCACTTAAATGCCCTGTCTGTCCCTCTCTCCTTGTCCTGTATCTCTCTCTCTCCCTGTGCTTGAAATGCCCTGTCTGTCTATCCCTGTCTCTCTGGGTCTGTCTTAAATTAAATACCCTGTCTGTCTCTCTCTCTCATGGCCACACAGCCAAGGACTATCCTTCTCTTTTCGAAAAACTTTCCGTTTCAGGCAGCAAAGTGGAGAAAATATTCACCAGTTGACAAACCCAGACAGATTATCCACGATGCACTACTGGATAGCAATCAACATTATAACAACAAATAATCAAATAAACTGAACTGCAGTTCAGCTGTGTGTGTGCGTGTGTGCATGCGTGCGTGTGGTGCGTGTGTGTGTGTCTGCATTTGACAGCCCTGGTGTGTGCATGTGTATGGGTAAACTCACTTCTCCCTTCCTCAGGTATCGCTCGGACGGAGAAGGACAAAGGCACTCTGTATGAGCTCACCTTCAAAGGGGACCAGAGCCGTGAGTTCAGGAAGCTGGTTCTGTTCCGTCCCTTTGGACCGCTGATGAAGGTGAAGAACGAGAGAGTGGATACGGCTAACGTCCCCATCAACATCATCGTGCCCCTCTCCCAGAGGGCCGACAAGTTCAGACACTTCATGCACAACTTCAGGTGAGAGCCACTCAGTTATTCCTGCGTGTTATTGGCCCTTTCGCCCCTCTCCTCTTCCTTGTAATTCTTTCCCCGGGTTGTTGTGGTAAATCAGAATGTGTTACCGGGCAACCTACCTAAAAATAAAAAAAAAGGTAAAATTAGGGCTAATAAAGAAATTTTAAAAAGCACGTTCACTTGTATTAACTATGATAATGTTAGGCAATAGCCGGGTTAAAGGGAACGAGAAACAGAATATACAGTAGTTGTCCATGTTTGACATTCCTGCTTTGTCACAGCAGTAAGGATTCAGAATATACAGTGGGGCAAAAAAAGTATTTAGTCAGCCACCAATTGTGCAAGTTCTCCCACTTAAAAAGATGAGAGAGGCCTGTAATTTTCATCATAGGTACACTTCAACTATGACAGACAAAATGAGAAAAGAAATCCAGAAAATCACATTATAGGATTTTTAATTAATTTATTTGCAAATTATGGTGGGAAATAAGTATTTGGTCACCTACAAACAAGCAATATTTCTGGCTCTCATAGACCTGTAACTTATTCTTTAAGAGGCTCCTCTGTCCTCCACTCGTTACCTGTATTAATGGCACCTGTTTGAACTTGTTATCAGTATAAAAGACACCTGTCCACAACCTCAAACAGTCACACTCCAGACTCCACTATGGCCAAGACCAAAGAGCTGTCAAAGGACACCAGAAGCAAAATTGTAGACCTGCACCAGGCTGGGAAGACTGAATATGCAATAGGTAAGCAGCTTGGTTTGAAGAAATCAACTGTGGGAGCAATTATTAGGAAATGGAAGACATACAAGACCACTGATAATCTCCCTCGATCTGGGGCTCCACGCAAGATCTCACCCCGTGGGGTCAAAATGATCACAAGAACGGTGAGCAAAAATCCCAGAACCACACGGGGGAACCTAGTGAATGACCTGCAGAGAGCTGGGATCTTGAGCTGGGACCAAAGTAACAAAGCCTACCATCAGTAACACACTACGCCGCCAGGGACTCAAATCCTGCAGTGCCAGACGTGTCCCCCTGCTTAAGCCAGAACATGTCCAGGCCTGAAGTTTGCTAGAGAGCATTTGGATGATCCAGAAGAAGATTGGGAGAATGTCATATGGTCAGATGAAACCAAAATAGAACTTTTTGGTAAAAACTCAACTCGTCATGTTTGGAGGACAAAGAATGCTGAGTTGCATCCAAAGAACACCATACCTACTGTGAAGCAGTAGGTATGGTGGAAACATCATGATGGAAACATCATGCTTTGGGGCTGTTTTTCTGCAAAGGGACCAGGACGACTGATCCGTGTAAAGGAAAGAATTAATGGGGCCATGTATCGTGAGATTTTGAGTGAAAACCTCCTTCCATCAGCAAGGGCATTGAAGATGAAACGTGGCTGGGTCTTTCAGCATGACAATGATCCCAAACACACCACCCGGGCAACGAAGGAGTGGCTTCGTAAGAAGCATTTCAAGATCATGGAGTGGCCTAGCCAGTCTCCAGATCTAAACCCCATAGAAAATCTTTGGAGGGAGTTGAAAGTCTGTGTTGCCCAGCAACAGCCCCAAAACATCACTGCTCTAGAGGAGATCTGCATGGAGGAATGGGTCAAAATACCAGCAACAGTGTGTGAAAACCTTGTGAAGACTTACAGAAAACGTTTGACCTCTGTCATTGCCAACAAAGGGTATATAACAAAGTATTGAGATAAACTTTTGTTATTGACCAAATACTTATTTTCCACCATAATTTGCAAATAAATTCATTAAAAATCCTACAATGTGATTTTCTGGATTTTATTTCTCATTTTGTCTGTCATAGTTGGTGTACCTATGATGAAAATTACAGGCCTCTCTCATCTTTTTAAGTGGGAGAACTTGCACAATTGGTGGCTGACTAAATACTTTTTTGCCCCACTGTAGGAGGTAAAGGTTCTGTTTGTACTCTGATAGCCACGGCATGTCTGTCTGTTAGAGACTCTTTCATTCCTGTAATTTGTTACACTCCTGCACAGCTGCTTATCAAGGCTTTGAGGGTTTTTTTTTCTGGCAAATCCTGCTTAGTAGCCATCTTAAACCCGGCACATTAAACTGCCCCCTGGACTCAGAGGAAACCTGTGATATAGTGGTGCTGTTCATGCTGTACAAAGGTTCCCTGAGTCGCTGAGCAAACGCTTTGGTCTCATCCATATTTAAGGGAGGAGGTGTGTGTGTGTGTGTGTGTGTGTGTGTGTGTGTGTGTGTGTGTGTGTGTGTGTGTGTGTGTGTGTGTGTGTGTGTGTGTGTGTGTATTCACGTGGAGAGAAGAGGAATGTGAGGTCGAACTGACAGTCTTTCAGAAGCCATATGCCTCATTTACTGAGCACAGCATATACATTTGGCGTGTCTCCATCAGAATGTCTGCCGCTACAGTTCTAGAATGTCACACTAGTGCTGGAGATCGATCGCTCGAGGCTTCTGTCTGGTGCCAGGTCCTCATTGTGTGACTCCTATATAAACGTAACATACTGTATGTAGCCTGTGCATATACCGTATGCACCAGTGGAGGCTGTTGGGAGGAGCTAAAGGAGGACGGGCTCATTGTAATGGCTGGAATGGAATCCATGGAACGGAGTCAAACATGTGGTTTCCATAAGTGCCATGTGTTTGGTACCCTTCCATTAATTCCATTCCAGCCATTACAATGAGCCCGTCCTCCTTTAGCTCCTCCCACCAGCCTCCACTGGTATGCACCTACCCTTGAGGGTACTCTCTGATCTTGCTGTAACCCCATTTTGAACTGACCTCTTCTATCGTTACAATATGTGTTTTCTTTCAAATACTTTTGAACTTTTTGTCTCAGCCTTCCTAGCGAAAGTCTGCTGAAAGCAAAACAAATGATTGCAACCTAGGCTACCTTTCCCCTTGGCCCTCTCTGTACTGGGATTGTGTATAATAAGTCCCTCGCTCTGTTTGATTCATTGTTTCTTCATGTGTTTGTGTGTGTTGTTGCAGAGAGGTGTGTGTGCGGCAGGATGGCCGTGTTCACCTCACAGTGGTGTATTTTGGGAAGGACCAGATGAATGAAGTCCGGAACACTCTGGAGAACACGTCTAGGTGGGTGGAAACACACAACAACACACCCACACATGCTCACACATGCACAGATGAGCAAACATGACTGTATGCTTAATTTTTAAAATTATTTTATATTCATAAAATTGCTCGGAGAAATTATCTAAAAATGATAGGGGTCAGAATTATTGACACCCCTGTTTTCAATACTCCAGCACCCTCCCATTGCGAGGATGACGACACTGAGCCTTTTTCTAAAATGTTTTATGAGATTGGAGAACACATTGGGAGGGATCTTAAACCATTCCCCCAGACAGGATCTTTCCAGAACTTTGATATCCTTTGTCTGCTCTCATGAACTACCCTCTTCAATTCAACCCACAGGTTTTTAATGGGGTTCAAATCCGGAGACTGAGATGGACATTACAAAATGTAAATGATGTGGCCAATGAACCATTTATTTGTGGATTTTGATGTGTGCTTGGGGTTATTGTCTTGCTGGAAGATCCACTTGTGGCCAAGTGTCAGCCTCCTGGAAAAGGCAACCGGGTTTTGGC
The DNA here is from genome assembly GCF_029448725.1 of Salvelinus fontinalis. Taxonomy (NCBI): domain Eukaryota; kingdom Metazoa; phylum Chordata; class Actinopteri; order Salmoniformes; family Salmonidae; genus Salvelinus; species Salvelinus fontinalis. The sequence continues at coordinate 36,966,290 of NC_074685.1, forward strand.
TAAAATATAATGGTTCTTGGGAAGGGAACAGTGCTAGAGTATTGAAAACAGGGGTGTCAATCATTTTGACCCCTATCTTTTTCAGATGTTTTGTGTTAAACAAAATGTCTTTCTCTGGGCAATTGTATTAATATCAAATAATGTACTTAAAAAAATATGTGAGCATACAATATAGCTCAGTATTTGTAATATTTATTTTATACTGTCTTTTTTGCTCATTTCTATCAAGGGTGCCTATAATTATGGACCCCACTGTACAACCCCCCCCCCCCCCCCCCCCCCCCACACACACACACACACACACTCCCTGTCTCTCTTTATGGCAACTCAGAAACCTCAGCACCGTCTGATGAATAATGTAGGAGTGTGGCCACCCGGAGGCACTCAGTGACCTCTGCCAGTGTCGGATATTACAGGCCTGGGATCAGGGCTGACAGCGGTCGCAGTGAAATTAGTGTATTGCCCGCAGATACAATTACAGGTCCAGGGTCAATTTGAGATTGTCTTGTGGGTGAAATGAGTTCACATGGTACTCTGGTACTGTGCTGATTATCTGGTAGGTTGCCATGGAGACGCTGTGCCTACCCCTGGCCGGATGGTTTGCAGGGGTAGAAAGAGAAAGAAGGAGAGAAAGAGGGAAGGAGAGAGAAAGAGTTGCACACCTCATGCTAGGCTTTGAGCTGGTTTCAGATGTCACACGACAGCTTTCTCTCTCTCTCTCTCTCTCGCTTTCTTGCTCTCAATGACAATGAGGCCGACAGTATTGTCTAGAAAGAGAAATCTGATGAGAGCCAAGGTCTTTCGCTCAAAGATATCTCATTGTCAACAGCTCTCATGTCTCTGCGAATGGCCTGTGATGGAGCGAATAGTTAAAGGGAGAAAGGCAAGACGGTGTCCTTGTACATTCTCTCTGAGACAGTGACCTCCGCTGCTAATGTGTTGTCTCACTGTGCAAGGGAAAGAGCTGTGTTAGTCCTTGGAGGATTTGTTCGCTTTGCTCCCAGCAAATACCATAGACACAGCCTGTGAGTAACAAGACATGTGTTGATACCTGTTATCTACACAGTCTCACTCAACTAGTTCACAGACAACTGAGCACTACAGTCCCTCGTTCCTGCTAGGCTTTGTGTATCACAATTACTCTGATAACCAATATCTTAACAGCCATAACAGTCCCACGATTGAGCTCACATCAGACCTGGGTTCAACTAGTAATTGTGCACTTTCAAATGATTTAGCTGCGTTTTGAGAGCTTGCCCTGGCACTCCAGGCAGACTCAATCAAACTCTTTAGAGTAACACTATTTGACACCGGGTCCGCTACAGTTCAGGATGGAGCTCACATGATACCAAAACGTATCTACTGTGTCAATCATGGTCTGTCCTCTTGCCACCTTATAAACAGCTCTCTTGTTGTCAATCGCCATGGTTACGTAACACTTCCTCTGACTCTGGATCAGACACTTTAATCAAGCGCTGATCTCCTCGAGTGAAAGATAACAACAAACCTCCAATCTCTCCTTGTTCCCTTTTTCCCCTGTTGAATTGGTCTGAATGGTTATTGATTTGTGTGACGGTACAATTATTCCATGGGCGACGATCGGAATCCTGCCTGCCCTTATTTTAGCTTTGCCGATGTCAATGTCTGTTTCCAACAGCAGGCACCGCATGGATCATTTGCTGCTGCTGCTGCTGCTGCTTCTGCCCTGTCTAAATCAAAGTCCTCCTTCCCTAGCCAAAGACTATTTGTGTTCATAATCATAGGGGCAAGCGCTGTATCCAACTCAGTTAAATCACATCATCAAAGTGGAGAGACAGAGCAGGTTGAAATACAGTTACATTCCTTTTGCTCTATGTTAGTGAGCTGCACCGGGACCACGAGACATGATTATCATGTCGAACACGCTTCGACCACTAACTGTCCGTCACTCCAGTATTGAGATGGACAGAGACACACCGAGCTGTTTGAAGAGTGGGGGAAATCGATAGACATGAATAAATGAGTGTCCATGAGGGAGCGAGGAGAGGAGAGGAGAGGAGAGGAGAGGAGAGGAGAGGAGAGGAGAGGAGAGGAGAGGAGATGCATCAAAGAAAAGACACAGCAGAGAAGAGAAGAGAGCGGAAGAGGAGAGCGTTTTGAGCCCCGGGTGATAGCTGAACGCCTGTGAACCACAGAAGTCCTCAGAACATAAACACCAGCCCACCAGCTAGCAGCGTACAGTAAATGCTAATGCACCATTCCCACATCTCCACAGAGGGATCAGCTCCTCAGGGAGACAGACAAAGCACTGCATCCTTTCAACAAAAAAACTTCATCACAGGGTAGTGTAGGATTTCATATGGATGACGCAATATTTTGGCTTCTCAGCAAAGTGGAAGCCGGAGTGTGTTCTTTCAGTGTTTCCATCCAATGTTGATGTTGATCCACGTAAAGTAAATTTAAATCTGCCTCTCATTATGCTCTGTTTTCTCACACAAACACTTAAAAACCACTTCAGCCCTGCTTAATGGAGCCTTGCCTGAGGCCTGCGTCTACACACGTCTACATTTTTAATGACCAGTACTGATGATGTTTCTTCAAAACATTTGACTGAATCCTAACTCTCCAGGGTCCTCCAAAACACTAGAGGCCCCGGGTGTCAGACAGATGGGCGGTGAGTGCTCTCACTCACTCACACACACACACACACACACACACACACACACACACACACACACACACACACACAGGAAGTGAGACTCCTCAGGGTGTTAACAGTAGACAGAGAGGGGTCTTGAACTCCTCGTTGAAGATTTCCCCTCCCTGGAGGCAGAAGACAGGACAGGGCAGACAGACAGACAGGAGCTCCTTCCTGTGCTTGTTTGACATGGCACTACTGAGGATGGCTGGAAAATGGATAGAAGGACGTAGGGAGAGGGAGAGGGGGAGAGAGAGAGGTGGGGGGGCTTTCCCAGACCAGCACTAGACAGACATACCAAACCAGGATCACAAAAGGAAATATCCAGAGTGTGTTTTGGCCTGAGGCTTGGGGCTGCTTGAATTCCAATGGAAACACTCCAACAAGCAACCTGAGTCCTAAACTAATCCCACTCCTACCCACAACTAACGTGATTTCAATTAAATCATGTTTCCCTGCTTTTAATTACTCTGGCCCACATACATATTTAATGCTTTAAAAAAAATATATAATTTGTTGTTTAAAAGGTATTTATCAAATGCGGGAACAAACTCCCACGGGGCTTGGCAAACAATGTCTTAATGTCCTAAGAATTTCTGGGGACTTAAAAGATTTTGTGCACCTTGAATAAACAACAGCTGGCTGGGAATTCTAGTGGCAACATTTACAAGCATACATTCTGCACTAGTATGAGTTTTAGTATGTGAGTATGGTACATTTACATTACATTTAAGTCATTTAGCAGACGCTCTTATCCAGAGCAACTTACAAATTAGGCATGCATGTGTGCATTTTTGCGTTTGTGGGTGTATCTGTGGGTGTCTGTGTTTCTGTCTGTTTATATTTGTCTGCCAGTCTGTCTGTCCCTATGTCTGCGCACACCAGCCAAAACGTGGGTGTTTTTGTTCTGGCAACACACCCACGTATTGGCTGGTATCTGTTTTAGCCACACCAGCCAACACGTGGGTGTATCTGTTTTAGCCACACCAGCCAACCTGTGTGTGTCTACGCAGGATTAAGCTCATGTACACTGGTCCTAAATCTGTTTTCTTTCTGACAGCAGATATAAGTCGGTCTCCATACAGATTAATCTGAAATCAAATACACAGTTGATCTATTCCAGAGCCAGAGTCCCAAGGAAGGAGAGAAAGAGCCCTTCCCTCTGGTTCAGTTTGGCTAGATGCTGATAGAGAGATGATAAGTGACGGGGAGGACTCCGTACTGGGAATAGCCTACGGGCTATAGTGTCAGACTGAACTACAGATGCCGTATCTTGATTTGACCCAGTTTCTCACAGCAGGAAAAGAATCCAGCAGCTACAGGAAATGTGAATTATTATGTGGATTATAATGAATGTAAAAATTAAAAAAAATTGGAGGGGTTGATACATTTTTCATTAGGGCAAATTCATTATGACAAATTGTCGGACTCAAGTAAGACTAGCTGTCGCCATTGGCGTCGGCGAATGGGTATCCCAATAAATCAAATCAAATCCAGTCTCGTATTTTTAAGTGGACATTTGAAACGTTAGAAGCATTTTTAAACCTTCAATACACTACAAGTTTGCATTTCCATTATGATCAAATTAAGATACGGCATCTGTACTACAACTGTCACGCCGCCTCCCGCCGTATAACTACCTTGGAGTAACGTCTAACCCTGCAGTGCAAAGCTAGAGATCAGGCCGCAACCATTGTCATCTTATAGCCACCATTCAGAACTATCACACAGTGCTATAGCGGACTATGAACCCCATAATAAAGGCACATGAATCAAGTATCAATATTATATTTTAATAATAACTCGATAATTAAAAAAAAAAACTGATTATGTTCCTCATGTTCTTTGATCTGCTGGTGAGCTACAGTTGAATCTATGGGTTATCTCTGGAAATAGTATCCGTTTATCTTCTGCTACCAGACCTGTGAATAAAATACACCACAGTACATCATCAGTTATGTCACAGATTAGTAATTATGTTCTCTTTTTAACTGGAGAGTTGAATTTCTGATCCATTTTGGGCATGAATATGTGATCATGTGAGAGCGTTCATTAATAATGTATTAACAATTTTATAGTGTTCACATCTCAAACAATTAATTGCAATGTTTTCTTGCTATTTCCCCCTAGTGCAAGGCCCAAGGTTAGGAATGGATGTATAATTTATCCTGATGGATCCTGCTGTGTGTGTGTGTGTGTGTGTGTGTGTGTGTGTGTGTGTGTGTGTGTGTGTGTGTGTGTGTGTGTGTGTGTGTGTGTGTGTGTGTGTGTGTGTGTGTGTGTGTGTGTGTGTGTGTGTGTGTGTGTGTGTGTGTGTGTGTGTGTGTGTGTGTGTGTGTGTGTGTGTGTGTGTGTGTGCGTCTTTGAACTCCCATAGCGTCTTTGCAGTCCCCTTCTTCTCTCTCTCTCTCTGTCTGTCTCTGTACGGTAGCAGGCTTGTATTTGAGTTGAGCCCACAACGTGCCACTCAAGGGCATAATCCCACACTAATAAAGGAACATCAATCAGTGGTTGTTTACCGTGGGTGGATGATAATAATGCCTAAAGGAGGCTGAGATGTCACAAAACACATTTGTCACGTTGACAGAGTAAGTAGCATATTAACTATGTAGGGCATACTGTAGGTGCCATTTGGGACCCAGCCATCATGTAGCCACTTTACAGACCTGATCTTATTAGTTCTGCTGTTGTCAAAGGGGAAATTAGGTTCGCTACAGTATACGGGGGTAGTGTGTGTGTGTATGTCTTGTAGTTAATGGTACAGTACAAAGACAGAGCTGTGTATATTGTACGCGGTGTCTGTATTCGGACTCAGCTGGGCACTATGCTCTCATAAGACCCATTAGACACTGATGAATTAAGCCTGTCCCACTCCCTCTACTAAATTAACTTTAAACCAATGACGCTAATTCATTTTTGGTCCATTTTGTTTTCCACACTCCCTCCCTCTAGTGACTGTTGGGTTCTGTCTCTGAATCAACCTCCGATTTCATCTCCAATTCTGTCAAATTCTCTCTTCCCCTCTCCCCTCTCTCTCTCTCTCTGCTCCAACCTCTCCAACCTGTTTGCATATGAGTTTCTTTCGGGGAGGTTGGGTTAAAGCAGAAGATACATTTCTGTTGGACATTTGTGTATAAAAGGAAAATAAAGGATTCTTCTTCTTATCTCTCTGCAGGGAGATCAACTTTAAGAACTTCTCCCTGCTCCAGCTAAATGAGGAGTTCTCCAGGGGGCGTGGCCTGGATGTGGGCGCCAGAGCGTGGACGGGAGGAAACGTCCTCCTCTTCTTCTGTGACGTCGACATCTACTTTACCGCCGACTTCCTGAACACCTGCCGTCTCAACGCTCAACCTGGTACTACAGTACACTGAACAAATCCATATCAGTGCTATGTTCGGCGTGGGCCGCTGTGGTCTTTGGTTTTCTAACAAAGCTGAGATTTGAATGAAATAACTGTTGAGATGGTGTTTTGCGTTAACCCCTGGTAATTAATACTTTGGAAATCGTCGATTTGTTTGGTTACATTTTCATGTGTTTATTTCTTCCTCAGGTAAGAAGGTCTTCTATCCTGTTCTGTTCAGCCAGTATAACCCAAGCCTAATCTACGGCAATCATAACCACATCCCGCCAGTTGAACAGCAACTGGTAAGAAACCTGCTTTCGCAGATGTCCTCAGAAATATGCACCACAGCACATTTTCTTCAGTTAAAGATTTCCTGTGCTTTTGTTGTTGTTGCTATTTTTAATAGGTGATTAAAAAGGACACAGGATTATGGAGAGACTTTGGCTTCGGAATGACGTGCCAGTACAGATCAGATTTCATCAACATCGGTAAATATCATGTGACCGTGCTCATCGCTGGTAAATTGTCATATCCAAACCATCTGCAATACCATTATGGACTCAAGCATATTGGCTCTCAGGACAGGTTTTGCCTCAATACATTTTTCCACCTCAGTCGAGGCCATTCGATGAAGTCACAGGCTATAAACTATGATGTACATAAGAGTCGTTTCTGGACGGTGTCTGCATCCCAAATGGCGCCCTATTCCGTATATGGTGCACTACTTTTGACCAGGGCTCGTAGGGCGCACGTGTCTAGGCCAGAAATACACACACACACACAGAGAGATAAACCGAGATTTGACTGTTTGTCATTGTAATTTCATTTGCCACTGGCAGAACATTAATATTACTGTGGAGGGAGACAGAGGTACAGCATCTGTCTGACCTTAATCTCTCAGGAGAGAGACACATTGTACTACAGTATGACCTATAATACATCAAATACTCCTAGCAACTCTAGGGTGAGTGATTTGAGATTTAGATGTGATGTGATGCGAATAGTAATGAATAATTAATGTATCTGTGAATGAGATTTTCACCCAAAGTAGAGAGAGATGAAGGGAGGTAGAGAGAGGCACAGACAGAGAGGTAGAGAGAGGCACAGACAGAGAGGGAGAGAGAGGCACAGACAGAGAGGGAGAGAGAGGCACAGACAGAGAGGGAGAGAGAGGCACAGACAGAGAGGGAGAGAGAGGCACAGACAGAGAGGGAGAGAGAGGCACAGACAGAGAGGGAGAGAGAGGCACAGACAGAGAGGGAGAGAGAGGCACAGACAGAGAGGGAGAGAGAGGCACAGACAGAGGGGGAGGGAGAGGCACAGACAGAGAGGGAGAGAGAGGCACAGACAGAGAGGGAGAGAGAGGCACAGACAGAGAGGGAGAGAGAGGCACAGACAGAGAGGGAGAGAGAGGCACAGACAGAGAGGGAGAGAGAGGCACAGACAGAGAGGGAGAGAGAGGCACAGACAGAGAGGGAGAGAGAGGCACAGACAGAGAGGGAGAGAGAGGCACAGACAGAGAGGGAGAGAGAGGCACAGACAGAGAGGGAGAGAGAGGCACAGACAGAGAGGGAGAGAGAGGCACAGACAGAGAGGGAGAGAGAGGCACAGACAGAGAGAGGAAAATAAACAATGTGCTTCTCACAGTGAGATGAAGAGAAGAGACTTCAAACAGAGGAGATATTTTTTGGCTCTGGTGCACACACAAATAAACAATGTCCAACTTCCTGGTCCGGTTCATTGTTTAGCCCCTCAGCACTGAGCAGTCTGCAGTCATCTTAGAAAGAGAGAAGGGGGGGAGAAAAACCGCACTCATGCATAAATAAGCAAAACACGATTACCCGTGTCACCTAGGGTATGAAGAGGATGTAGTCCAGTTGGTTGGAAAGAACGGCCGTCAGCGTCTTCCTTCCTCTGGAAGTCAAGTTAGGGCATGTTCTGAGGTTCTATCGCAATATTTCATCACGCCACCGCTGTCATATCATCAGACCCCATGCATTATGCATGTCGAAAAAACTGGAAGAACATAATACACTGAGTGTACAAAACATTAAGAACACCTGCTCTTTCCATGACACCGACTGACCAGGTGAATCCAGGTGAACGCTGCGATCCCTTATGGATGTCACTTGTTAAAGTCACTTCAATCCGCGTAGATGAAGTGGAGGAGACACGTTAAAGAATGATTTTTAAGCCTTGAGACGACGGAGACATAGATTGTGTATGTGTGCCATTCAGAGGATGAATGGGCAAGACAAGAGTTTGAAGTTCCTTTGAATGAAGTATGGTAGTCGGTGCCAGGCGCACCGATTTGTTCAGAACTGCAATTCAGCTGGGTTTTTCACGCTCAACCGTTTCCCATGTGTATCAAGAAAGGTCCACCACCCAAAGGACATCCAGCCAACTTTACAAAAGTGTTGGAGTCAACATGGTCTAGCATCCCTGTAAAACGCATTCAACACCTTGTAGAGTCCACGCCCCGACGAATTAAGGCTGTTCTGGGGTGTGGGGGGGAACTCAATATTAGGAAGGTGTCCTTAATGTTTTGTAGACTCAGTGTATATAGATTCAGAGTGTTTAATAGTCACATGCACAGGGCTGTAGGTGTGATTGCAGGGTACAGTGAAACTCTTAGGCTAAAGGGCTCCAACATGCAGGACTAAGTGAAATAAAATTATGAAAAACGGTAATAAAAAACAACAATTGAAATAGAAATAGCCCTATATAATAACAACAACTGTAGCAGTGATGAATAAATACATGTTCATTGGGGTGGAAGCAGAGTAAAGACTGAGGGGTGGAAGCAGAGTAAAGACTGTTGAGGGGTGGAAGCAGAGTAAAGACTGTTGAGGGGGGGAAGCAGAGTAAAGACTGTTGAGGGGGGGAAGCAAAGTAAAGACTGTTGAGGGGGGGAAGCAGAGTAAAGACTGTTGAGGGGGTGGAAGCAGATTAAAGTCCGTTGGAGGGGGTGGAAGCAGAGTAAAGACTGTTGAGGGGGTGGAAGCAGAGTAAAGTCCGTTGGAGGGGGTGGAAGCAGAGTAAAGACTGTTGAGGGGGTGGAAGCAGAGTAAAGACTGTTGAGGGGGTGGAAGCAGAGTAAAGACTGTTGAGGGGGGAAGCAGATTAAAGACTGTCGAGGGGGTGGAAGCAGAGTAAAGACTGTTGGGGGTGGTGGAAGCAGAGTAAAGACTGTTGGGGGTGGTGGAAGCAGAGTAAAGACTGTTGAGGGGGGGAAGCAGAGTAAAGACTGTTGAGGGGGGGAAGCAGAGTAAAGACTGTTGAGGGGGGGAAGCAGAGTAAAGACTGTTGAGGGGGGGAAGCAGAGTAAAGACTGTTGAGGGGGTGGAAGCAGATTAAAGTCCGTTGGAGGGGGTGGAAGCAGAGTAAAGACTGTTGAGGGGGTGGAAGCAGAGTAAAGTCCGTTGGATGGGGTGGAAGCAGAGTAAAGACTGTTGAGGGGGTGGAAGCAGAGTAAAGACTGTTGAGGGGGGAAGCAGATTAAAGACTGTCGAGGGGGTGTAAGCAGAGTAAAGACTGTCGGGGGGGTGGAAGCAGAGTAAAGACTGTCGAGGGGGTGGAAGCAGAGTAAAGACTGTTGAGGGGGTGGAAGCAGAGTAAAGACTGTTGAGGGGGTGGAAGCAGAGTAAATTCCGTTGAGGGGGTGGAAGCAGAGTAAAGACTGAGGGGGTGGAAGCATAGTAAAGACTGTTGAAGAGGGTGGAAGCAGAGTAAAGTCTGTTGGAGAGGGTGGAAGCAGAGTAAAGTCTGTTGGAGAGGGTGGAAGCAGAGTAAAGACTGTTGAGGGGGTGGAAGCAGAGTAAAGACTGTTGAGGGGGTGGAAGCAGAGTAAAGACTGTTGAGGGGGTGGAAGCAGAGTAAAGACTGTTGAGGGGGTGGAAGCAGAGTAAAGACTGTTGAGGGGGTGGAAGCAGACTAAAGACTGTTGAGGGGGTGGAAGCAGAGTAAAGACTGTTGAGGGGGTGGAAGCAGAGTAAAGACTGTTGAGGGGGTGGAAGCAGAGTAAAGACTGTTGAGGGGGTGGAAGCAGAGTAAAGACTGTTGAGGGGGTGGAAGCAGAGTAAAGACTGTTGAGGGGGTGGAAGCAGAGTAAAGACTGTTGAGGGGGTGGAAGCAGAGTAAAGACTGTTGAGGGGGTGGAAGCAGAGTAAAGACTGTTGAGGGGGTGGAAGCAGAGTAAAGACTGTTGGGGGGGTGGAAGCAGAGTAAAGACTGTTGGGGGGGGGGGGGGGGGAGAATGATCTTTGAGTGAAATAAACAACAAAAAGTTACAATATACATATTTACAACTGCAACAGTGATGAATGTCGTTGTGGTGGGGGCAGAGTAAAGTCCATTGGAGGGCGTGGAATGTCAATAGAGGGAGTAGCAGGTAAGGTAAGGGAGAGTTGAGGGGAGTGGGAGGGATGTCCATGGGGGGAATGTCTATAGTGGGAGTAGCAGGTAAGATAAGGGAGAGTTGAGGGGAGTGGGGGGGGGGGTGTCCATGGGGGGGAGTCGCGGGGGGAATGTCCATAGGGGGAGTAGCAGGTAAGGTAAGGGAGAGTTGAGGGGAGTGGGAGGGATGTCCATGGGGGGAATGTCCAAAGGGAGAGTAGCAGGTAAGGTAAGGGAGAGTTGAGGGGAGTGGGGGGTGTCCATGGGGGGGTCGCGGGGGGAGTAGCAGGAGGAAGGGGGGAGCAGGTAGCTGACTAGTGGTGGCTATAAAGCAGCCTGATAAAGTGAGTTTATGAGTTCATGTCTCTCCTCCAGGTGGTTTTGACGTGGACATCAAAGGTTGGGGTGGTGAGGATGTTCACCTTTACAGGAAGTACCTGCACAGCAACCTGCTGGTGGTGCGTTCCCCATCGCGGGGCCTCTTCCACCTGTGGCACGAGAAGCACTGTGCTGACGAGCTGCCCCCGGAGCAGTACAGGATGTGCATGCAGTCCAAGGCCATGAACGAGGCCTCGCACGGCCAGCTGGGCATGCTCTTCTTCCGACACGAGATCGAGGCACACTTGCGTAAGCAGAAACCCCAGCGGTCCATTGCCAAAAAGACATGAGGGAATCACACAGGAATCTAGACTACAGGAAGAGGGCATGACAGTATGACAGTCATAGACAGTGGGGGGGTAACAACAACAAAACAGAGATCTTCCGTTATGAACAGTGATGACATAACAGTACTGACTCACTAGAGGAAAAACACTCCAATATATCCTCCCTTTTGTTATGCCAAAAAGGGCCTAACAAAATACACCTAAGACGCCTGCCGTTACTTGAAGTGCAAGCACTGTGAAGACAACAGTTAAAAGGGCCAGCAGAAATACTTGTATTGACTGCTCCTCTGTGTTTTGGTCTAAAATCATGTGCCTCGTGTTGACTGACTGACAGCTGGTTTTGAGAATCATGACGTGGCATTGCTGGTTTCTTGAAGGAGGCTAGAGGCAGACCTGAACAAGATTTCCCTGTGTCTTACTAGAGCCACCTTGTGGACAGGAGGAAAACAGCATGTCAGTGAAGGGAATGTGGACACTAAAGCTCAAGTCATGTAACCTGGTTACATGACAGTGCACTCAGACAGATGGTCAATCAATAAATGGTAAATAAATAAACAGGTGTTAGCGATGCTTATTTAGCGAGCCAATGACAACAATGGAGGGACATGGACACTGTGAGACATTCATTATTTCTCAAGCTCCACAGAATCATTATGGTGCTCTGCTTTTTCACGAGTTTTACTAATCCTACCTGCATGTGCTTTTATGTGGTTTTTCATCATCAAGAATCAAAACAGTACAGTGTTGTCTTGTTTTGAAGGGTCAAAATATATATAGTATATTTTTTACACTAAGCAGTATTATGGTTTGCAGTTTGAGAATGAAGCTACATGTATGAGGAAGATTGTATGGCCCTGAGAGTAAATATGGGTACAGTGTCCTTTGTTTTGAGTATGGGCTAACATTGAGCAAATAATATATTTTATAATAGATGTATTACACTTCTGTTCCAAAATTAAGTTATCCAGTGTTCAAATTATAGAATGATTTTCACACTTTTGTTGGAAAAAGAAAAAGCCTTGCTCCAAAAAAATGCTTATTTATTAGTAACAATTGTTAGCTACATCACTTATTTGCCTATTCCTTCTTAGAAGCAGAAATGACGGTGGCTTGACACAAGTCTACATGAGCCAAATTAAGTTTAGTGGTTGTGTAAGAGCACTATAGACCAGGACAAGGAAGAATAAGAAAAAGCCAGTATGAATGTGAAAATAAAGACAATCTGAAATGGAATGTTAATATGGAAAGAGTGTCTGGTATTTGAAAGTGGCAAATTGTTTTGACGTTAATCCTGATGGTTTTCTACTGAGTGTATTCCTTAGAGATGTAGCCTATAGATAAATACACTTTCACAGGATTGACATTCACAGCGAGTGACAATGCCTTTAACGAGTTCACTTATTTTGTCTTCAACTAACTATTGAGAGATTTGATTTAATTCCCAGGTCTTTCAATTTAAAGAAAGCACTTGGGTTGCTTCACATGGAAGAATTTGTATGAACCTACATTTGCGTTGGATGACCAAAACCTGTAAAAAGAGTCAAGCGGATGCATCTTTTAATTGTTTTACATTTTATTGTTTCATGAAAGGATACTTCTATCTGTTAATAATACATTCAACTTTCCTGATGAAGTTCTTTATAGATTCTCAATTCATGCCCATTTTTTCTTCATTTTTCTGTTCGAAGTGTTGTCTACAGTTGAAATAAACATGTATACTCATTTTGAGACCCTTGTAATAGTTTGAAATGAAGAAATAAAATGATATTCTGGTCTGATGCGTCTTCACAGATTTTATTGGACTCCAGTATGTAAAAACTGCAGTAGTCTGTAATGTACAATACTGTATCTCTACGCTATACTTTATTCTCTACTCACCTGTGGTGCAGCCTGCGAAATGTCTAGAAAAGACTCAGTGGTATTGTGTAGGGATGTACACAAGATGGTAGTCTCGTCATTACATTGTGTTCAGTAGTAGATGGAAGCATTGCATCCCAGTCGAGGAACCAAAGTGCCAAAAACCTATGAACAGATACTGTATGTTGGCTATGAAATAGATGTTGTGGAGAGTTGTGTGTGAACTATTGGGGTGAGCCAGGGGTCATTCATCTCCCCTGAAAGAGACATGAGCTCATCTAGAGGCAACACAAGTCAAACTTGGGGGGTGGGTCTCTAAATATTGATAATTTGACCAGAACGCGTGCCGACAGCAAGATGCATCAATCTCAACGGAGAATGCATCATATTGAGCGAAACAGCGCCCCTCCGTTGCTCATGTATCTGATGGTGCCTGTCCAAAAATAGTATGAAATGTTACACATGCTGAGCCAGCGGGGCGCTGTTTCGCTCTCTCATACTGTAAGCTTTCTCCGCTGAGATAGATTCAGCCACATGCGAAAAAGGAAAATGATGAAACATTAAAGTTGTTTTATTTATTATTATTGTTCACATTGTTGGGGAAGCATGGCTTCCCTTGGGTTCTATAAATGCACGCCGCTGTAGTTGGCCTAATGAAAATCGCTGAATGTCATTACACTTTTGTAACAGATGTCTCTTTCAATTCATCAATTGGTCCGTGCACAGTGCACTGTCTGGATGCTGGATTTTTTTTTGGAGTAGGCTACTTTTTGAAGTGATTTGTTCGACAATCAGCCTAGTACATTTTTACCATTAAATGACTTCTTTCCTATTAGGCCCATAAATAATTTACAGTGCCGTGAAAAAGTATTTGCCCTCGTTCTGATTACTCTATTTTTGCATATTTTTGATACTGAATGTTATCAGATCTTCAACCAAAACCTAATATTAGATAAAAGTAACCTGAGTTTACAAATAAACAAAAAAAGATATATACTTATTTTGCTTATTTAATTAACAAAGATATGCAACACACAATTCCCCTGTGTGAAAAAGTAATTGCCCACCATAACACTACCACCACCATGCTTGAACGTTGCTTTAAGGTTATTTCTGTGGAATGCAGCGTTTGGTTTTCACCAGACATAATGGGATCCATCTCGTCCAAAAGGTTTACTCAAGTTTTCCAAAAAGGACCTGGAAGCACCTGGATTATCATCAAGACTCTTGAAAGAATGTTCTATGGACAGATGAATCTAAAGTATCTTTTAGGATAACATGGGTCCCATTATGCCTGGCAAAAACCAAACGATGCATTCCACAGTAAGAACCTTATACCATCGGTCAAGCATGGTGGTGGTAGTGTGATGGTTTGGGTATGCTTTGCTGTCTCAGGACCTGGACGACTGACCATGAATTCTGCTCTGTATCAGAGAATTCTACAGGAGAATGTCAGGCCATCCGTCTGTGAACTGAAGCTGAAGCACAGCTGGGTCATGCAGCAAGACAATGATCCAAAACACACAATCAAGTCTACATGAAAATGGCCAAATAAAATGTGTTCATTTGAAGTTTTGGAACGGCCTAGTCAAAGTCCAGACCTAATCCCAATTGACATGTTGTGGCAGGACTTGAAACGAGCAGTTCGTGCTTGAAAACCCACAAACGTCGCTGAGTTAAAGCAGTTCTGCATGGAAGAGTGGGCCAAAAATTCCTCTACAATGACGTGAGAGACGGATCAACAACTAGAGCACAACCAGTTATTGAGTGTAAGGGGCCAATGACTTTTTCACACAGGGAGTTTGTTTATGAAATAATGGAAATAAGTATGTCATTGTTGTATTATTTTTTTCATTTGTTCCCTTTATCTAATATTAGGTTTCGTTTGAAGACCTGACAACATTCAGCATAAAAAAATATGCAAAAGTAGATTTGAAAGGGGGCAAATACTTTTTCACAGCACTGTATATATACCCAATAGAGGCTCCCCCTAATGTCACAGTATAATTTATACATTATAGGGCATTTGCAACCTGAGACTGACATGTTACATCCTGTAACATCCGATTACAATATATAATGTTATTTTATCAATTCGATTTCCTCACCTCCTGCATCCTCTCTCCACCGTCCTCTTGAACAAGGTCAAAGGTAATCGAGGAAAGTGGCGAGGAGAGGGAACTTGCATGGAAATGCACTTGCTTGACATGAGACGGTCCTTCTCCACTCGTGCGTCATTAGGCACATTACATTTACAGGGGTGGATCCCAAAATAAACGGGTAAAGTGATCAAAACAAATGAAGTTAGTTGTGCAAGGCATTTTATAGATAAAACAATAAGTAGCATGTTGTTTTTATTGTAACTTTTTGGGCCACCTGACCAAATTCACATAGAAATGTGAGTTTAAGGATATGTCATTCTCATTGAAAGCAAGTTTAAGAAGCAGTAGATCTGTTCTATGTGCACTATTTCTTTGATTCACGTTCCTAAGTTTTGTTTTTGTGTCTTCTACTTTCAGTTTTGTACACCAGCTTCAAACAGCTGAAAAAACAATCTGGTTATTAAAAAAAGATTTACCTGCGGTTTAGATGGTACAATGATTATCTACACTATACTTACTTGTTTTGTCACGTAAAGTGAAATGAGGCGAATTATTAACATTTTAGCCACCAGGAAATGTCGGAGCAATTTCTGCATATTGCACCTTTAAAAGTGTGTATGTTTTTCTCCTCTGACAAAACAAAAGCTGATTAAGGGGCTGTGGCAGATTTCTAAACTCTTCTATGGTAGGATACACATTAGTCTCCTCGATGAAAGGTAGCTATCGAGGAGAGGTGGCACTCTTCCGTTTGCCTACTAACGAAATGATATACTCCTCGACCACTTATCAGTTTCCAGGTCACGGAGGAGAGAGGACGAAGGACGGTCTTTTTCCCAAATGAGAATCTCCCCATACATTATTGGAGAATAGACCCATGTGGTAAGGTGTGATGTAATCACCACACGATGTCCGATGTGAACAATTATTTATTTTTTACAATACAAAACATACACATACAAACAACAACATACAAACCACCTCAACATCACCCCTAGGTCTCTGGTCAAAAGTGGTGTACTATATAAGGAATGGAATGGAGTGTCCAAACATTGTATTAAACAGTGTTGTTAGTCACCTCTCTGTGTATTAAACACAGTGTATTATTAATAAACCTTCCTGTGTTTTATTTTTTCAAACAATACAAAACATACAGTACCAGTCAAATGTTTGGACACACCTACTCATTCAAGGGTTTATCTTTATTGTTACTATTTTCTACATTGTAGAATAATAGTGAAGACATCAAAACTATTAAATAACACATATGGAGTAGTAACCAAAAAAGTATTAAACAAATCAAAATATATTTTCATTTTCGATTCTTCAAAGTAGCCACCCTTTGCCTTGACAGCTTTGCACACTCTTGGCATTCTCTCAACCAGCTTCACGAGGAATGCTTTTCCAACAGTCTTGAAGGCGTTCCCACATATGCTGAGCACTTGTTGGCTGCTTTTACTTCACTCTGCAGTCCAACTCATCCCAAACCATTTCAATTGGTTGGGCGTTGGGCCAGTAAATGAAACGTTGCTAGTTCGAATCCATGAGCTGACAAGGTCAAATCTATTGTTCTGCCCCTGAAAAACACAGTTAACCCACTGTTCCTAGGCTGTCATTGTAAATAAGATTTTGTTCTTAACTGGCTTGCCTAGTTAAATACAAAAAATGATGGACTGTTGTTTCTCTTTGCTTATTTGAGCTGTTCTTGCCATAATATGGACTGTTACCAAATAGGGCTATCTTCTGTATACCACCCCTACTGAGTCACAACACAACTGATTGGGTCAAACACATTAGGAAGGAAAGACATTCCACAAATGTACTTTTAACAAGGCACACCTGTTAATTGAAATGCATTCCAGGTGACTACCTCATGAAGCTGGTTGAGAGAATGCCAAGAGTGTGCAAAGCTGTCATCAAGGCAAAGTGTGGCAACTTTTAAGAATATAAAATGTATGTTGATTTGTTTAACACTTTTTTGGTTACTACATGATTATACCATATGTGTAATTTCATAGTTTTGATGTCTAAATAAAAATATGTAAAACGTTAAAAACCCTGGAATGAGTAGGTGTGTCCAATCCTTTGACTGGTACTGTACATACAAACATCAATGACATCACACCTGCCCAGACCCATCTGCTCACACCCATTGGGTATCTCACTGCACCCTCTTATGCCATCTCTTCAAATATGCAGACAGACGTATTAAAAGTACATTTACATTTTAATACTTCTGACAGCAAACTTTCTAACTCTGCCCATGACTTTTGGACTATAGCATTCCCAAAAGGAATGGATTTGGAGTCCTTGTTAGTTTTACACTTGAGACATGACTCTGCCATTGTGCTGTAGGATTTGTGAATTTTGTCTAGTGTAATAATTGCTATACATGAGTTTATACTGGATTAAGTACACATTTTTGTTAACTGTAAATGTCATTAGATTGAGATAGGCTATTGCCACGACGAGCGCGTCGGCCATCACGGAGTAGCCTATGGCTTCATCTTCATCATTAGGTGAATCAGTGTGACACTAGGAAGGGGTGGGGGGTGGTTTGGTAGGGGGGTGGTTGTGTAGGCCCAGCACACACACGCACATCCATAGAATCGGAAGTTTACATACACCTTAGCCAAATACATTTCAATTCAGTTTTTCCACAATTCCTGACTTTTAATCCTAGTAAAAATTCCCTGTCTTAGTTCAGTTAGGATCACCACTTTATTTTAAGAATGTGAAATGTCAGAATAATAGTAGAGAGAATTATTTATTTCAGCTTTTATTTCTTTCATCACATTCCCAGTGGGTCAGAAGTTTGCACACGCTTTTTCAGTTCTGCCCACAAATTTTCTCTAGGATTCATTGTGTCATTGTCCATTTGGAAGACCCATTTGCGACCAATCTTTAACTTCCTGACTGATGTCTTGAGATGTTGCTTCAATATATGCACATAATTGTCCTGCCTCATGATGCCACCTATTTTGTGAAGTGCACCAGTCCCTCCTGCAGCAAAGCACCCCACAACATGATGCTGCCACCCCCGTGCTTCACGGTTGGGATGATGTTCTTCGGCTTGCAAGCCTCCCCCTTTTTCCTTCAAACATAACGATGGTCATTATGGCCAAACAGTTATATTTTTGTTTCATCAGACCAGAGGACATTTCTCCAAAAAAGTACGATCTTTGTCCCCATGTGCAGTTGCAAACTGTAGTCTGGCTTTTTTATTGCGGTTTTGGAGCAGTAGCATCTTCCTTGCTGAGTGGCCTTTCAGGTTATGTCGATATAGGACTCTTTTTACTGTGGATATAGATACTTTTGTACCGGTTTCCTCCCGCATCTTCACAAGGTCCTTTGCTGTTGTTCTGGGATTGATTTGCACTTTTCGCAACAAAGTACGTTCATCTCTAGGAGACAGAACGCGTCTCCTTCCTGAGTGGTATGACGGCTGCGTGGTCCCATGGTGTTTATACTTGCGTACTATTGTTTCTACAAATGAATGTGGTACCTTCAGGCATTTGAAAATTGCTCCCAAGGATGAACCAGACTTGTGGAGGTCTACAATTCTTTTTCTGAGGTCTTTGCTGATTTCTTTTGATTTTCCCATGATGTCAAACAAAGAGGCACTGAGTTTGAAGGTAGGCCCTGAAATACATCCACAGGTAGACCTCCAATTTGCTCAAATGTATGTAAATTAGCCTACCAGAAGATCCTAAAGCCATGGCATCATCCAAGCTGTTTAATGGCACAGTCAACCTAGTGTATGTAAACCTCTGAACCACTGGAATTGTGATACAGTGAATTATAAGTGAAATAATCTTTAAACAATTGTTGGAAAAATGACTTGTGCCATGCATGACTATATTCCCTTTTCCTCCAGTGACTGTCTGATCAGAATGGATTTACTTGCGTTTATCTATTAGATTAGCAGACAGGTCCTGGACAAATCAAATGGACCGGTCATGTATTTTGATCTCCTTCCTCCCCTGTGCCCTCAGAATGTTTATTTTGGTCTGATGGTTCCACAGTTTGAAGATTACCATGAGCAGGTGTTTATCTTTCTTCTGCGGATCATTCCAGATCTTCTGGTGATATATCCATGTCAAGCTCCTCCGATATCAGTTTGACCACGTAGCTGGAAATGTCTCCTTTATTCTCATGTTGTTTGGTCTCATTCTGTTTTCTTGCGGGTCCAATTCATCTTCTGAAGTTTGCAACCTTTTTTCAAAAGGCTAATTTTGTTTGTTCACGTGCACGTCCTTGTTTGTGCATGCCTGATACAATAGCCTCTACTATCTTTTCGAGCAAATTCACTTTTGTAACAACAGATTGAAGCCGTTTGTTTGTTTTCGTGTGCATTGTGAACATTTTAGCTACGTTTCCCTGGATAGCCTTTGACAGGTCATTCCTTTCTTTTGCCTCTCCAAGTTGTTCCTTGTCTTTTCCTCTGGGGGAAGACATGCCTTGTTGTATTCGTGGCGCCACGCCGCTTTACCAACTGATTTGATCGCTGTTGCACATAACCGATCGCTCACTTTCCCAGTTGGGGATATGTTGATTTATCGATTTTAGAGGAGTCATTTAAACTTTGTTGTCTGGTTTCTATATAAACTCAGCAAAAAAAAAAAAAAAAACGTCCTCTCTTTTTTGCTTTCTTGATTAAGGCAGCTCCAAAATGCAGGTTTTTCAGCCTAGCTCAGTCCTTTCTGTGGTTGTGGGGCAGCCAGCGGAAAATACGGAGCATAGGGGTGGGTAATGTTCTCTAGTTGCGCCGTGTTCTGTCACTCATGGGGACAATACGTCACGGCAAAATCTATGGGGAGAGCTCGAAAATTCAAGCCCCTTGGGTGCTGCCATAGAGTTATATTAGAAGTGCCCATCCAAGAAGGCTCAAGGTCATTGGCCACAGATAAAATTACGTTAAATCACATATATTTCTACTGTAGCTTTGATTAGACTGATCAAGTCAACATCATACTTTCAAAATCTTAGCTAGCAGTCATCATCATGAATCAAGTCGACAATCTACTGGCAAATCCTTTTTTAATCCTTGTCATATGAAGAGATATAATGAAGAGAAATTATAGATAAAACGTATCGGTGATCATCGGCCATTGGACATAAACATTACTCCAGTTGGAAATCGCAAATTCGACAATGAGTGGTTTGGAAGGAATCAGTGGCTAAATGCAAGCATTGCAAAGCAATCACTTGCCTGCTATTCAGTGGCGAGGGTGTGTGGTTCCAAGTCTGTTTATGTGCCCTTGAGCAAGGCACTTAATCCTAACCGCTCCTGTTAGTCACTCTGGATAAGAGCGTCTGCTCTATTACCTAAATGTAAATGTATTGAGCCATCATCAATACAGCTCATCAATGAATATGCTTAATGATCCCTGAGCCTGTTATATGTAATGTTGTATAGGCCTAGGCATATTTATTTTCTTGATTGTTGTATGTAAAATCGTCATGCATATGTTTTCTGTCTATCTAGGCAATACAGGCTGGTTTCTTATCGGATCACCCTGGAGTGGACGCCGAGTGGAGAACATCTAGGTTGAGGCCAACGACGGCTACTCCCAGCCTCTGTGGTGGCAACGATTACATCTAACTGCCCTGACCCCAACAGCAGCAACATTGGATTCAAGGAAGTTGAGGAGGCTCATAGCGTCTTATACAAATAACATTTTCAAGAAACAACATTGTATTTCCCCAAAAAATTTAATAAAGAATTTGTTATTTTAAAACAACAATTTCACAGTTACAATGCCATTCACACGTCACTCAGCATTTGTTACAAACATGTTCCTGAAGAGCAACCGTCTTGTAGGTTTTCACTCCAACAAGTGAGCTTGATTAGGGTTGGGTTGGATTGAAATCCTATAGGACGGTAGCTCTCTAGGTACAATGTTTGAGAACTGCTGGGTTATATAAAACACAGGGAAAATCCCAATTGCATACTCCTTGCATACTCTCTCCTTTTCAGAGGACCTCTGGCTTTCTCATCCAACGTGTTTTGAGAAGGAGACGAGGAGAGAGAGGACGTGAGGAATTTGTAATTGAGATCTTCCCACAGAATCCTAGTCTTTACTCCATGTGTTGGCTCACGCCTGTTCCAAAACTTCACCTGATGCACCGTAGGGATGGTGCCAGGTTTCCTCCAGACGTTAGGCTTGGCATTCACTTGTGCAGATACGGTTGTCCTTCTGGAAGCTTCTCCCTTCTCCACAGAGGAACTCTGGAGTTCTGTTAGAATGACCATCTGGTTCTTGGTCATCTCCCTGACCAAGGCCCTTCTCCCCGATTGCTAAGTTTGGCCAGGCGGCCAGCTCTACAAAGTCTTGGTGGTTCCAAACTTCCTTAATTTAAGAATGATGGAGGCCACTGTGTTCTTGGGGATCTTCAATGCTGCAGAAATGTTTTGGTACCCTTCCCCAGATCTGTGCCTCGACACAATCCTTTCTTGGAGCCCTACGAACTATTCATTCGACCTCATGGCTTTTTGCTCTGAAACATTGATTCCTCCTTTAAAAGTTGCGAGTTTACACCGCAGGACTTAGCGGTACCCAGTGTCATGGCTTCATTGCTCCAGACCACCACAAGGGGGAGTTAGAGCATTCATTATGCATTTGGGTCCCAAGGTTTTTATATGACCAATCATATCGAGTGGTTCCAATGACAAATTTGACGTGAACCACCCATCCCTGGTGACTTTCTTCAGCCAAGATGGCTGACAAAACATTACAGGGAAGCAAATGTAAGTAGTTATAACGAGTCAAGCAAAGAAAATACAATTGAGAAGAATATGTTAGTGAATGTAGAGACAAACGATTATGCATATTTTTTGTCATAAAGTTCATTTACGAACATCACTATTTAGCAAGTTTTTTTTCTGTCATATCCAATACCAAGTGTATAAAACACCATTATTTGAATGATGCTGTGTCTGCATGTATGTATTACAATTATACACTTCAACAGTGTTTACCACTCCTGCTCCTGGGACGTCAATGATTACACATTGTAACTATGCAAAAGATTAGAAACATGATTGATTTGTAATTCATATATAGAGAGTAAAAAACAGTACATCCTGCCAGCACGCCCACAAGCGTGCTGAATGACGCGTGGAAGAGAGCGAGGAACGAGATGGGAGTAACAACCCAGGCTATTTGCTCTGAGACCTGCATAATAATGTAATGAAACAAGGAGGGAGCAGGTTTCGAACCCTCAACATTCTAGCCCAAAGTCCAGCACGCTATCGACTGTGCCCAAATGTATTAATTAGGGTTGAGGCCGATTGTGGCTAAAAACACTTTATTAATTGGAATCTTTAACATGTGGAAAGGGGGGAAAATATTATTATTCGTTTTTCACAAGCATAGCAGGATGGGCTATTAGCTGAACAATGGACTATTCAACCTTTACTAAAGAATTGTCTAATAGCGGAGCTATTAGCCCCCCGAACTTGAGCTAGGTGTGAACACCCAAACCCCCCCTCCCCAACTTGCAACAAATCATTTGTATCTATCGATCTACCTACACACGTATCTACATCCCCATGGTTAATGTTCTGGGGGAAAAAAATATATTTATATGTCGCGATCGTCGTTGGAAGCATACTCGGACCAAAGCGCAACGTGATCTGGGTTCCACATATTTATTGAAGTGAAACTTAGAACAAGACAATATAAAGAAACAACGAAACGTGATGTCAATGAAGTGCTAAAAGGCAACAACTCAAAAACAAGATCCCACAAAACACAGTTGTGAAATGGCTGCCTAAATATGATCCTCAATCAGAGACAACGATAAACAGCTGCCTCTGATTGGGAACCAACATAGAACTAAACAACCTAGATAGGAAACCCCCCTTCTTGATCTTCTTCCTTTTTTTATGTAGCAATTTTGAGCAAATTGTTGATTTTTCTGTGAAGATGACGTGATTGAATGTCTCCGCCAGCTTTGATCCATGCCTTGGCATGCAGGACGCAAAGTTCTTTGTTTGTCAGACGAATCACTAGAATCATTGACTCACTCACGCGTTGAAAAGGGCGAGGAACGAGATGGAGTCACAATCCATACCAGACACACCTGTGAGCTCTGGACCTTCACCTCCGACAGGCAGAGTCAACATACGTGGCGGGTTTGTCAGGTCTTCGGTTCACCCTGACATTTCCATTCCTCTTCTAACAACTTGACCAACTGCTCACCAGGCACAGCAAGGACCGCCCGGACCGTTATGCTGTTCTGCTATTCCAAGGATGTGTAACTGAAGAGAGATTCCACGAATGGGCACAGAATACATAGCCTTCCCACTGCGGATGTCTATTTCAGCACTGTTTCATGCTGCTCTGAGACAAGCATTGAGAAATGAAAATGTTCAAATATTCCATGATATTCTTAAGATATGTGTTGACTGAATATAAGCAAGTGATGTCTGCTAAATAATCAAGTTAGGTTTCTCCAGAA
This sequence comes from Salvelinus fontinalis, assembly GCF_029448725.1. Lineage (NCBI taxonomy): Eukaryota > Metazoa > Chordata > Actinopteri > Salmoniformes > Salmonidae > Salvelinus > Salvelinus fontinalis. The sequence continues at coordinate 36,989,792 of NC_074685.1, forward strand.
ATAAATAATTCAAAATAACAAACTGGCTTTATTTACAAATTAGAGAGAATGTCTCACCCCCATGTTCAAGAATTGCCTTTTTCTCGCTCACTCTAGGTTAAATGAAAACGAAATCTCAAAAATATCGTTAATTTTTAAACAAAGCGATTATTATTATTAATTCATTTAGAATTACATAAAAGCCCCTTAGATATTCTCAGATATTCTCACAGACGAATCATTGGGTCGAACCTACAGAACAGTACAAAACAAGCGAGCACACATGGTTAATGTTCTGATAATTTAAGAAAAATAATATATATATAACATTTCTCACCAAGCCTTTCCATAAGTCCATGCAAGTTTCTTCAACTGTCTTCTGACTGTAATTCGAGCGAAAAGCCTACAACTATTTTAGCACCGTTTCGCACTGCTCTGAGGCAAGCATGTGGACTAGTCTTGATAAATCAATGAGATTTTTATTTTCACTTAATCTCCGTTTGGGTATTGGTTAGACTAGAATTAGAAAATTAGTGTGCAGAAATGTTATGCTCTTAGTGTAACCTTTATTTAACTCGGCAAGTAAGTTAAGAACAAATTCTTATTTACAAGGACAGCCTACTCCTTCCTCGTTCCCTGCGGGGATTCTTTAGCTAAATAGCCCAGTACTGTACTGCCGACTGTCACGTTGTACAGAGCCATATTTTCCATTCCATCCTGAGGGAAACTCAGAGAGTTTTTGTTTGTCTTGGAATAGAAAAAACATAATACGAATCAAATTAATTAAGCAAGCAACCGTTAAAGGTTTGGACATACGTACCTACTCATTTAAGGATATTTTTTATTTTTACTATTTACTACATTGTTGAATAATAGTGAAGACATCACAACTATGAAATAACACCGGTCTCCCGCGTGCCCTGCATTCTGTAGTACAGACATGGCCTGCTCTCAATTATGTAAGGAATTAGGCACCTTCCCATGTTTACTACAGTATGTATTGTAGACTGCACAGTAGCCTAATAAACAAATAAACACATTTCAATAATAAAATAATGATGAAAAAAAGACTCTTTCAAAATGCAGATGTTGATTTAGTTATGGATCCATAACGAATGACTATGGGAATAAATATCACTGATTTACAGACATATTGGAACAAAGTTGTCTAATGACGGCAAACATTTTTGAATCCTCCAATCCTGTAGCCTATTCCCGACCGTCATGTTGTACAGGGCCATATTTTCCATGCCATCCTAACGGAAACCCTGAGGGTTTTGTTTTTTGTTTTTCTCTGAATAGAAACACCATAATATTAATCCAATTAATGAAGCCAAATTTCTTAAAATCAATCCCATATACTATGTTATTACAAAAAATGTTTTAAATTCTCTGGTAATTTCAATACAGAATACTATCAAATGCTTCTCAAATAAGCCCTCTGGTGGTCAAACTAGCAATAACTTGAAGTAACAGAAAAAAATGTCTGACAATTAAATCACGTGCCACAGAATGCTGCGGTAGCACGCAAGGTGTGCCGCAGTATGACGCAACTTTTAAAGGGGGAACCACTGTATGTACTGTCAACTGTGGGACCCTAAATAGACAGGTATGTGCCTTTCCAAATCATGTCCAATCAATTGAATTTACCACTGGTGGACTCCAATCAAGTTGTAAAAAACATCTCAAGGATGATCAATGGAAACAGGATGCATCTGAGCTCAATTTCAAGTCTCATAGCAAAGGGTCTGAATACTTATGTAAATAATGTATTTCTATATTATATTTATAATAAATTCTAAAAACCTGTTTTCACTTTGTCATTTTGGGGTATTGTGTGTAGATTGATGAGGGGAATATTTTCATCCATTTTAGAATGAGGCTGTAGCTATAACGTAACAAAATGTGGAAAAAGTGAAGGGGTCTGAATACTTTCTGAATGCACTGTATTTAATGAGATGATTAGTGATTAATTTACATTTGTCCCTCATTTAGAAAATGTATTTTCAGTCATATCCGATACCAGGTGTATCAAACTCCGTTATTTGAATGATGCATGTATTTTATTTATTTTATTTTATTTATTTCACCTTTATTTAACCAGGTAGGCAAATTGAGAACACGTTCTCATTTACAATTGCGACCTGGCCAAGATAAAGCAAAGCAGTTCGACACATACAACAACACATAGTTACACATGGAGTAAAACAAACATACAGTCAATAATACAGTGAAAATAAGTCTATATACAATATGAGCAAGTGAGGTGAGATAAGGGAGGTGAAGGCAAACAAAATATATATATAAATAAATAAAAAATATATATAAAAAGGCCATGGTGGCAAGTAAATACAATATAGCAAGTAAAAAAAATAACACTGGAATGGTTGGTTTGCAGTGGAAGAAGGTGCAAAGTAGAGATAGAAATAATGGGGTGCAAAGGAGTAAAATAAATAAATACAGTAGGTAAAGAGGTAGTTGTTTGGGCTAAATTATAGATGGGCTATGTACAGGTGCAGTAATCTATGAGCTGCTCTGACAGCTGGTGCTTAAAGCTAGTGAGGGAGATAAGTGTTTCCAGTTTCAGAGATTTTTGTAGTTCGTTCCAGTCATTGGCAGCAGAGAACTGGAAGGAGAGGCGGCCAAAGGAAGAATTGGTTTTGGGGGTGACCAGAGAGATATACCTGCTGGAGCGCGTGCTACGGGTGGGCGTTGCTATGGTGACCAGCGAGCTGAGATAAGGGGGGACTTTACCTAGCAGGGTCTTGTAGATGTATGCAGATAGACAGACTAGAAATGTTTTAATAATTTCATTTTTTGGGGTGAAGCTTGCCACTCCCTTTAGCACACAACATGCTTCGATTCACCCTGCCACAAGGAGATGTATGGCTGATTTAAGAAGAAACTGTCAACCCTGTTACGTTCAACCCTCTTACTTTATTTGGTACTTAATAGGCACTTATGATAGTCAAGTTGATCATGTGCTCTTTTAATGACCGAATGTTAAAATTAGTGGAATAAAAAATTTAAAAAACAAATTTACACTTCTCAAAAGGCCCAGAATTGGTGGAATGACCCATGCCATGTTAGGGTACTAGGGGGTAACTAGCATCCCCTAAGACCAATGTTGAATTGCTGCCACAAACAAATAAATGTTTGGTATGTGCATTTAACCCATTTAACCCAACACACTCATCCAACATATTACTAACGTTACTTTACTCAAAAATGATCTATATTTGTCTCTCTAAACAAGTGGATTATTTATCTTAAGGCTTTCCTACTTGTATATTAAAAAAATATATATAGATCTAACTTCATTGGAATATAGCTACAACTTTTTCAAAATTTACAAAAGTTACATCAACTTACCACAAAATTGTTTTGTTGAAATATCTCCAAAAGTTGTGATGACACAGTGGACATTTTTGGTTGAGCAAGAGCAGCGGCAGCCAGGGAAATTTTTGGGGAAATAATTTGGTGATCTTGTGGTCTTAATGTGAATTACATGGGGGGGGGGGGCAGTTACCCCCTAGTACCCTAATAATGGTATCGAGTGAGAATGACTAACAAAATCAATGGGGGCCCTCTGGAGGTCAGGGCCCCTGGGCACATGCCCTGCGTGCCTGGTTGGTACTCAGGCACAATTACTACAAGTTTAGATAGCTGGCTAGACTAACTACCAATCTAAAAAAATTGTTAGCTGACATGGCTAATTGAATGACTGTCAATGACTGACATAACAGGAGACAAACTGCTGATGCACAACCAAATTTAGAAATTGCACCTGGTGTATTCTACTATTCCTACTCTCAATAGTACATTTAGACCCAAATTAGTCACTTATGCTTGGAATAAGGCCTGGAACCAGCCCCGACTACCGGTTATGATTTCTAAAGCACAATCAAATGTTCTGGATAAATGATATATTTCCATCGGAGTTAAAAATTCAAGCTATACAATATTGATGAGATGTCTTGGCAATGTGTATCTATAAAACCAATACAGCTTTGTGTTGCAAACCATGCTTTGCATTTAACCTATCAAACAGCCTGTGTAGATTATTTTCTTCCTGATATCTGTGTGCCTTTTCCTCAATTAGTTATTAAAGGACCATAATAACATTGCTACAGTAACTGAGAAAAGTAACACAGCAATGGGACAGATTATTAGAGTAGGTACCGAAAGGGGACGTGACCAGTGTTCTCATATTGTGCTGGCAAGCAGGCGATAGGCTCTTCTGTTGATCCTCGTCAGCTGCTATCATGAAACCCCACTGTGCCCATGGCTTGGTGTGCAGTCCGGTACAGAACTCTACCGAATAGTTTACGCTGTCGGCCAAGCGATTTTGAATGAGACGGCAGAGACCGTCTAATTTACCTTTGATTGGAATTTCGATGCGCGCTATAATTCGGTAATTCCAAGGGAAGATCGGCTCTGCATTCCGTGTCAAATTACGGCGACTAGGCTATCTGTCGCCATTAGGGTAGCCTTCCAATGGTAGGCTACTCGATTGACGGGGTTTAATAATCGTTTTAGGTAGAAGTGTAGTTTTAGTCTGAGATCTGCGGTTTGCTGATAGGTTTGGCTACTGCGCTTTCAAGGATACGACAACGACACCACCAAGGAGCAATTGACTCGTGCGAGAGTTTTTTCTTATCTGTGTCCACGAGCTGAGGAGAAGAAGCCGCAATCATGTTCGAGACGAGAGGGATTCCTTTTATTCTGCTTGACATAGCCTGTTTAATTATCGGTATGTATCTGGTTGACATGACTTGCGTATTATGTTGTTACATTGTAATGAGTTAACCTTGTTTCCATAATGATATTTGTGACAATCACTGTCACGTGCATGCAAAGGCTATTACGTTGGGAGACCGTGGGTTTGAGATTCGATGTTTGCCAGACATTCGGACCTTCAAACTTCAATAGCTCGTTAACGATTTGATGTACATACCTCAGGTTAAGCTCTCTACGAAGGCAAAAGTTGTACAAAATTGCACAGGTCTTATTTTTTATAATCATATGGTAACGGTGTAAGCAGCGTGACTCACCATCAATGCAACCAGTTAGGGACCGTCGACAAAGTACATGATCACAATATTGACATGTCAATACGTCTTCAACCACATGACTTAGTAACATAATTTCAATTGTTCATTATTCCTTACAAATAGAGGTATGCTGCACATGCGTTGGTTTTGTCAAAAAATTATTCTATTAAAATATATATATATATATAATTTCATTAAAACAATTCTCACAATTCAATAGCTCCTTGATCACATGACCAAGGCACTTGGTAATATTGGCACTGAACACAAGGGCCACTATTTTCAAACCCCATAGATCCTCTGTTATCCAAAGGTTAGCATTGCTAACATGTACATTTAAAATCCCATAGAGAATGCTAACTAAGTTCTAACGAGCGCATTGCAAGCATTTTATACAGTCTCTGACTTAAAGTATTCACAGGACAGACACCCCAGTTCATAAAGTTATACAAGTGACTAAAAAATGCTACTCCTAGTTTGATGCATGCACAAAACAAATATTAGACAGCAAGGCTCTTGATCCATGAGGGGATACTGATCAAGAGCCTTGCTGTTGCTAAGCTTGATTTTGGAAGTAACTAACCACTTAGCTAGATTGCTAACTAGCTATTAATTGAGCAAACCAATGCACAACTGCAGAGCATTAAGCACAGTTTAGACCATTATCCTAATAAGTATAAGATATCTATACTGAACAAAAATATAAACACAGCATGTAAAGTGTTGGTCCCATGTTTCATGAGCTGAAATGAAAGATCACAGAAATGTTAAATGTGCACACAAAAAAATATACATCTCAAATTTAGTGCAGAAATGTGTTTACATCCCTGTTAGTGAGCATTTCTCATTTGCCAAGATAATCCATCCACCTGACAGGTGTGGAATATCGAGAAGCTAATTTAAAAGCATTATCAGTACACATGTGCACCTTGTGCTGGGAACAATAAAAGGCCACTCTAAAATGTGCAGTTTTGTCAAACAACACTACCACACATGTCTCAAGTTTTGAGGGAGCGTGCATTTGGTATGCTGACTGCAGGAATGTCCATCAGAGCTGCTGCCAGAGAATTGAATGTTTATTTCTCTGCCATAAGCTGACTTCAACATCGTTTTAGAGAATTTGGCTGTTCGTCCAACCGGCCTCACAACCGCAGACCATGTGTAACGACGCCAGTGCAGGACATCCACATCTGGCTTCTTCACCTGCGGAATCATCTGAGATCAGTCACCCGGAGAGCTGATAAAACTGTGGGTTTGCACAACTGAAGAATTTCTGCACAAACTGTCAGAAAACGTCTCAGGGAAGCTCATCTGCTTGCTCATCGTCCTCACCAGGGTCTTGACCTGACTGCATTTTGGCGTCGTAACCGACTTAGTGGGAAATTGCTCACCTTCGATGGCAACTGACATGCCGGAGAAGTGTGCTCTTCACAGATGAATCCCGGTTTCAACTGTACCTGCAGATGGCAAACAGTGTGTATGGCCTCGTGGGCATGTGGTTTGCTGATGTCAACGTTGTGAACAGAGTGCCCCATGGTGGTGGTGGGATTATGGTATGGGCAGGCATAAGTCACGTACAACGAACACAATTGCATTTTATCTATGGCTATGTCGTGCCATTCATCACCTCATGTTTTAACATGATAATGCACAGCCACTTGTCACAAAGATCTGTACGCAATTCCTGGGAGCTGAAAATAACCCAATTCTTCCATGGCCTGCATACTCATCAGAAATGTCACCCACTGAGCATGTTTGGGATGCTCTGGATCGACAGCGTGTTCCAGGTCCCGCCAATATCCAGCAACTTCGACAGTCATTGAAGAGGAGTATGACAACATTCCACAGGCCACAATTGACAGCCTGATCAACTCTGCGAAGGAGATATGTTGCGCTGCAATAGGCAAATAAATGGTGGTTACTCCAGATACTGACTGGTTTTCTGATCCACGAAACCTAAGTTTTTTTTAAAGGTATCTGTGACCAACAGATGTATATCTCTATTCCCAGTGATGTGAAATCCATAGATAACGGCCCAATGAAATTATTTCAGTTGATTGATTTCCTTTATATGAACTGTAACTCAGTAAAATCGTTGAAGTTGTTGCATGTAGTGTTTTATATTTTTGTTCTGTGTAGCTTGCAAACATTTAGTTGTAAATTCCATACTGTAACTAGATCACCTGGTGTGTGCTGCACAACAGTGAGTGAATCACAAGGTTCCGGTGTCTCATCGTTCTGTGCTTGTAAACAAATACCACGTGACTGGGGACTACCGGCAAGCTTCATAATGAACAATAGTGACCGGTGAAATCAAGAACGCAGTCTTCTTTATCTCACATATTGCACAAATTGAATGCAGGTATTTTCTTAAGTAGCTACAAATATTCACTTTTTTTTTTTTTTTTACTTAGTTTCAATGATATTGACGGTATTGGAAAAACCATCTCTTGGCTGTATCCAAATTCCCCGGTATACAGATTACCTCCCAAGCCCATTGAATAACACATTCATAAAAGGAAAAAAAGACAGTCAAAAAATTAAAAGATTTTGAAGTGTAGGAAAGCTCAGGAAATATTTCTGTTCTTTTGGACACATATTTAACCCTTTTATTTTTGTTGGCACAAAACTGCCTCCATACTTCCATTCATTTGTATGGATTACCTTCAGATGAATCCCTTGACACCTGTAGGGGTCGTAGAGCAAAACAGAGAACATCATCGTGTTCGTGAGAGTCTCCCCTTTCCACAGTGGGGTCATATCGGTCAGATATTTGGGGTGTCTCATGGTCTGACAAACGTCGCTGTAGCTTGGCCACTTTCCACCGCAAATGCAGAAGGATGACAGATCTCTCTAGCTTAAATGGACAGGTTTTGATGGGGATATTTGTATTATGTTACTTATATTAACACACAGTACCCGCAAAACACCAGTCTCAACGTCAACAGTGAAGAGACAACTCTGGGATGCTGGCCTTCTAGGCAGAGTGTTCTTTTGCCTATCTTAATCTCTTATTTTTATTGGCCAGTCTGAGATATGGCTTTTTTTTTGCAACTCTGCCTAGAAGGCCAGCATCCGAGAGTCGCCTCTTCACTGTTGGTGTTGAGACTGGTGTTTTGCGGGTACTATTTAATTAAGATGCCGTTTGAGGACTTGTGAGTCATCTGTTTCTCAAACTAGACACTCTAATGTCAGTTGTGTACCGGGGCCTCCCACTCCTCTTTCTATTCTGGTTAGAGCCAGTTTGTGCTGTTCTGTGAAGGGAGTAGTACACAGCGTTGTACAATTTCTCGCATGGAATAGCCTTCATTTCTCAGAACAAGAATAGACTGACGAGTTTCAGAAGAAAGGTCTTTGTTTCTGGCCGTTTTGAGCCTGTAATCGAACCCACAAATGCTGATGCTCCAGATGCTCAACTAGTCTAAAAAAGGCCAGTTTTATTGCTTCTTTAATCAGAACAACAGTTTACAGCTGTGCTAACATAATTGCAAAGGGTCTTCTAATGATCAATTAGCCTTTTGAAATGATAAACTTGGATTAGCTAACACAATGTGTCTTTGGAACACAAAGGGGTTGTTGCTGATAATGGGCCTTTGTACGCCTATGTAGCTATTCCATTAAAATCTGTCGTTTCCAGCTACAATAGCATTTACAACCTTAACAATGTCGTCTACTGTATTTCTGATAAATTTTATGTTATTTTCATGGACCAAAAAATGTGCTTTTCTTCCAAAAGCGTGGACATTTCTAAGTGACCCCAAACTTTTGAACGGTTGTGTGTGTGTGTGTTGGAATATTTTTGTGAGAACTAAAGGCTATGCAATATGCCTTTCTATGTAATGAATAATATACAATTGAAATGAGATTGCGTGGTTGAGGAGCTATTGAAACGTAAATATTGTGATCATGCACTTTGTTGACGGTCCCTAACTAGTTACATTGAAGGTGTGCCAGGCTTTCTAAACATTGCCATGTGATTTATGAAACTCCGGTCCGAATTGGGGAAATAAGACCTGTGCAGTGTAAACATTTTTTCCTTAATAAAGAGCCTAGCCTGAGATGGGTAGCTCAAATCGTTCGCGAGCTATTGAAGTTTGAATGTCTGAATTTCTGTCAAATATTGAATCTCAAACCAAGCTGGAAGACCAAGGGAGTGGTTATGTGTTGCCTATTGGTCAAGTGAGGGTGTATCTTTCTTGAATCATTTGATTATAAATCATAAACAGCCAAACAAGTATTTTATTTACTGCTGCTGCTGGTTTACAATAGTTGATTGATGTTGAACCGTTTGTTGCGGTTGCAATGTAATAGACAACGGTAACAAACGTAACTGTTGCGGTCTAGAATGATTGTTGCAATGTAACTCCCGACAAAATTTGTAGAACCATGTCGTGAGCATTGCTGTTGCTGCTGTTTAGATTGTGATTGTATCGAGTTTCAGCCAACACCTCTATCGTGCATCCACACATTATCTATTCAAAGCTCTCTTCTATTTCAGGCAATATTGAATTGCCATTCATTTGTGATGATTTATCCATTGTTGCCTGGAAACATGGCCTTATTGTGTTAGTGATTCTCTTAAGAGCTTTGTGGAAAACCCATTATGGATAAAACTACCCTTCTCATCATGTACTTAGCAATTCTAAAATCATTACCTGGTCAATTTGTGTCAATTCTGCACTGGTGCATTTTGTAACGTAGGCTACTTCTCACAATGCCTGGCTTATGAGATACTAGGCCGAAATAATGTAACATATAAAGTTCTGATAATCTCTTTTTCAGATTATGACTCGTATCTCAACGGATTTGTGTAGGGGTTTAATCTCATTCTGAATTATGGAAGTCCTGGATGAGTCATAGATAATGTATTCCAAAGTGCAGTGATCTAATTTAATTTCCCTGTGTGCTGTACGTTATCTAAGAGGACCCATGAGCCTCAACATGTAAAGTTAATAGGACCGTGACAAATTTAAAGCTAAGAGTCTATTTTTTTGGGGGGGGGGGGGGGGGAATAAAGGCATATACAGTTTTTACCATTTACCATCCTTAGTTTTAGAGAAAGTATTTGCCTTCTGTAAAATGTAAGAAGCATTGCCTTGTGCCTTGTAATTCTGTTACCAAAAACCCACATATCGTAAAGATATTTCAAAATGTCTCTCCCTCATGTAGATGAAAGTTCACAGAAGTAACAAGTAAAGGTAGACTTACCAATTAGTTTGTGTTTTTACTGATGTCACGTTTGTTTATGAATTAATAAGCGATTAAAACTCGTAATTCTGTTACCAAATCAGTAACAGAATTACAGAAAAATCTGTAACGAAATGACTGCAATTGAATTGTTTACAATGGGAACTCATAGTTGTCACAAACCACAGTTGGGTTACCTGCTACTGTCCTCCCTTCCACTGACATACTTATGTTCAGCTGTTTTATTTCTGTTGTCTGGTGGTCAAAGCAAGACTGTGAAAACAACAATCTAGACAATCCTTCTCTCTCGCTCGCTCGCTCGCTCTCTCGCTCTCTCTCTTAATGTCACCTCTCCCTGCTCTTACTGACAGCTCCCATGACACCACCACCTACCCGCTTACCATTAACTAAAACAAGCCAAATCGAATTGGATTTGTCACATGCACCAAATACAACAGGTGTAAACTTTACCGTGACATGCTTACTCACGAGCCCTTTCCCAACAATGCAGAGTTAAAAAGTAAGAAATTAGCAACAAAGAAAAAGGAAATGGTAACATAATAAAATAATATACAAGGAGTACCCGTACCGAGTCAATGTGCAGGGATACGAGGTAGTTGAGGTAATAAGTACATGTAGATAGGGGTCAAAGTAACTAGGCAATCAGGATAGGTCATAAACAGAGTAGCAGCGTATGTGAAGAGTGTGATTGTGTGTGTGTGGCATCAGTGTGTGTGTGTGGTTGGAGGCCAGTGAGTGTGCATAGAACCGGGGCAAGAGAGTTCGTGCAAATCAAAAGGGGGTCAATGCAAATAGTCAGGGTAGACATTTGGTTAACTGTTCCGCCGTCTTGTGGCTTGGGGGTAGAAGCTATTCAGGAGCCTTTTGGTCCCAGATTTGGGGCTCCGCTACCTCTTGCTGTGCGGTAGCAGAGAGAACAGTCTGTGACTTAGGTGAATGGAGTCTTTGCCATCCAGGACCTGTTATAGAGGTCCTGGGTGGCAGGGAGCTCGGCCACAGTGATGTACCGGGCCGTACGCACTACCCTCTGTAGCGCTTGCGGTCAGATGCCAAGCAGTTGCCATACTAAGCGGTGATGCAGCCAGTCAAGATGCTCTGAATGGTGCAGCTGTAGAACAGTGAGGATCTTACAGCCCATGCCAAATCTTTTCAGCATCCTGAGCAGTGGTGATTTTAGCATGGAAATCTTGGTGGGGCAAAAATAAAGTGGAATGCATGCCAGCAAAGTCACTAAACAATACATTATTTGCACTATAACGGTGAAAAACGGTGCCCACATAAAGTTGTCCCAACACCTTACCACTGCTACACCTGGCTTTCAGCGGCGCCTTGTCTGGCAGCGAAACCGTTAATTCAGCCTAATTTACTGCCTTTAAAAAAAAACAGCTTATATGGCTGACTTGCTTAAACACATTTCTAATGACAATTGAGATGTACAAACTATGGCATAAGGGGACGACAAGCGGATAAGAGGCAATCCCTAATTTTGATTAAGACAATGAGCGAGCTAGGACGGACGTAACGTTAGTCAATATAACTATTTGTTTAGCACTTTTGAAATGTACAGCGACAGAATTCAGAACATGGGCCGTTCTAACAGTGCTCTCCCTGTAGACCAAGTCAGAACTGTAGGATAAATAAAGGGGGCATATAAGCAGACAATGAAAGCTCTTACACTATTTGAGTATTATATTTCTCTAGAACAGGTTATAAGCTACAGCAAAACATTCAGAACAGTAGGTGAAATTAAGAGGGGTAAATAATCCAAATTATTAGGGTGAGGCACATGGGCTACTAACATCTAGGACTGATTCCTTCCAAACCACTTGTTGAATTTGCAATTTCCAACTTGTTGTGTAATGTTTGTTCAATGGCCGATGAGCACCGTTTTATCCATAATTTCTCTTCATATGAAAAGGATTTGCCAGTAGATTGTCGACTTGATTTATGATGATGACTGCTAGCTAAGATTGTGAAAGTATTATGTTGACATGATCAGTCCAATCAAAGCTACTGTGGGGAGGCAGGTAGCCTAGTGAGCGTTGGGACAGTAAACGAGAGGTTGCTGGATCGAATCCCGGGCCGACAAGGTAAAATTCTGTCGTTCTGCCCAAGCAAGGCAGTTAGCCCACTTCCCCGGGCGCCGAAGACGTGGATGTCGATGTAAGGCAGCCCCCCGCACCTCTCTGATTCAGAGGTGTTGGGTTAAATGTGGAAGACTCATTCAGTTGTACAACTGACTAGGTATCCCCCTTTCCCTCGACATCAAATCATGTTTTATGTAATTTTATCTGTGGCCAATGATCTTGAGCCTTTTTGGATCGGCACTTCTATGGCAGCAGCCGAAGGGTTAGAATTTCTTATGTCTCTTCTTACACTTGGCAGTGACGTAAAGTCCCCGTGAGTGACAGAACACTGAGCCAATCATGACGCAACACTCTGTATTTTCTGCTGCCTTGGCCCACCACAGAAAGCACTGAGCTAGGCTGAAACACCTGCATTTTGGAGCTTCCTTACTCAAGAAAACAAAAAAGAGACCATGTTTATGCTGCTTTATTAACTCAATGATATACATATATAATTTCTTACGTTGTTTACAAACTGATATGTGACACGTATTCATGCCAAAACAACATGCAAAAAGTGCAAGCCCCACCCCCCAAAAAATATATATAGCAAAAAATGTGGGGCTCGAAACAGATGGGGCTCTGAATGACGGGTCACCACTGTTCCTGAGGGGGAAGAGGCATTTTCGTGCCCTCTTCACGACTGTGTTGGTGATGTGGACACTGAGGGACTTGACGCATTCGACCTGGTCCACTACAGCCCTGTCGACGTGAATAAGGGCGGCTCGGCCCTCCGTTTCCAGTAGTGCACGATCAGCTCCTTTTGTCTTGCTGATGTTGAGGGAGAGGATGTTGTCCCGGCACTACACCGCCAGGTCTCTGACCTCCCTATAGGTCGTCTCATCGTCGTCGGTGATCAGTCCTACCACCGTAGTGTCGTCGGCAAAACTCAATGACAGCGTTGGAGTCATGCGTGAAGGAGGGGACTAAATGATTCCATATGTGTTATTGCCTAGTTTTGATGTCTTCTATTATTCTACAATGTAGAAAATAGTAAAAAATGAACACCCTGGAATGAGTAGGTGTGTTCAAACCTTTGACTGGTACAGTACATGGATACAATACATACAACAGAGTAGCTCTACATGTAATAACATGAATATAAACAGAGCAAATGAATGGGAATACAGTGTTGACAGCAATAGCACAACATTGCTAGTGATAAATAGAACAAAGGACTGTGTGAATATAAACAGACATGTAATAATACAGGGAAAAAAATAACCACTAACGGTAGTAAATACACACTCGATCCCCGCCGCACACTTTTACCCACGCACTTCATTAACATACGTACATCCACCTCGGGTCTGCGCTGGAAGGCTACAGCCATCGGCAATGTGTCCTGTTTCGTAAGGATGCAACAGCATGCATCAGGCCTGCCTAGCCAGTGCAGGAGCAGCTAGCCAATCAGAGGGTGCCTGGTCAGTTCAGAGTGTGGGGCAAGCGGGGTACCAGCTGATTGACTGAGACCCATGGGCTGTGCGCTGATCGATATCTCCTCACATGAGGAGAGGTAGACTCTGCAGAGCCAGCCAAAGATAAACCGATGTGCACATAAACAAGTCGAAATGTGAAATAGTGTCTACAATGAGTGTTTTTATTCACTTTGATTAGCAGATGGTGCCGTAAGGACCCTTGTCCAACTTCGTCGACATTTGTAATTGGCTGATTTTATAGAATTTGTTAATGGACGTCCAGCTGGTGTGGTTAGCAACAGCATAGGGCTAAGTATGTCAGGTTATCTGATGGTTGAAAAAGCTTGTTCTATCACATGCAACTATGTCAAAGATTTTATTTGGTCGATGAGGATTTAGACTCAACAATTCAAACTGTTTCTAATATTCGCAAGTGCGGCCCCTCAATCACCAATGTCCAGATGTGTGACTACGGAGAACTTCATAGCTGTCTCTTGAAATTGTGGTCAATAGGTAAATCCTAGGGATGTGTGTGTGTGTGTGTGTGTGTGTTTGTCAGGCTTGCTCACGTAACTAAACCCATATGGTTAGTTTTAAGTTACTCTGCTGGTCGCAAGAAACCTTAATGCACATATCACGACAGCACGCGTGTGTGGTGCTTTTACCTCTGCACTTTCACAGACAACAAAGTAACCTAAACATATTAAGGAGTTGTAACAGCCTATTTGAATGTTTGTGACTTGACTCTTCAATGTGACCACACTCTTTCCCTATAGGCCCAGAAGCCTCCTAGTCTATAGTATTCACCGAGTGTATCTCTGCGCTGCAGCTTAACCATGACCAGTGTCCTCCCCTGTCCTCTTTGAAGAGAGGAGGCCAAGACCGGATAAGATTATGAGAGAGAGAGGGAGGAAAGGGAGTCCTGGGATTTTGTTGTGGCCTGCTGTGTTTTACACACCCACAGGCGCTCTCAGCTGTCACTGCCACTCAATTTAACGGGGTGGCACAGCTGACAATGAGAAATGAAAAACCCAGATATAGATACCAGACAGAAAAGAGAGAGCAGCTTGGAAGGTTTGGTTGTGGCTGGCTAGTAGGCTATAGGTAGCAGGGTTGAGGTCAATTCCATTTTCAATTCAAGTCAAAGTCCAAAACTCCTCAAAACAATGTAAATTCACTTCCTAATTGACTGAGTAAAAACTGAATTGACCCCAACCCTGTTGGACGTGTACTCGGAACATGCACTGACCAGCTGGCAAGTGTTTCCCAAACATTTTCAACCTATCCCTGACCCGGTCTGTAATACCAACTTTTTTCAAGCAGACTACCATAGTCCCCGTGCCCAAGAACACCAAGGTAACCTGCCGAAATTACTATTGCCCCGTAGCACTCGCAAATATAGCCATGAAATACTTTGAAAGGCTGGTCATGGCTTACATCAACACCATCATCCCAGCCACCCTGGACCCACTCTTAGTTCAAATCCCGCTCCAACAGATCCACAGATGACAAGATCTCTATTGCATTCCACACTGCCCTCACCCACATGGACAAAAGGAATACCGACTTAAGAATGCTGTTCATTGACTACAGCTCAGTGTTCAACACCATAGTGCCCTCCAAGCTCAGGACGCTGGGACTGAACACCTCCCTCCGCAACTGGATCATGGACTTCATGACAGGCCACCCCTAGTCGGTGAGGGTAGGCAACAACACATCTGCTACGCTGACCATCAACACGGGGGCCCCACAGGAGTGTGTGCTTAGGCCCCTCCTGTAGTCTGTTTACCCACGACTGTGTGGCCTCCCACGAATCCAAAACCATCAAGTTTGCTGACGACATGACGGTGGTAGGACTGATCACCGACGATGATGAGGCAGCCTATACAGAGGAGGTCAGAGATCTGGCAGTGTGGTGCCAGAACAACAACCTCTCCCTCAATGTCAGCAAGACAAATGAGCTGATCATGGACTACAGGAAGGGGAAGGTCGTGCTACATCGATGGGGCTGCAAGTTCTGCGCTAATCACATCACTAAGGAATTAACATGGTCCACACTCAAAACTGTATCTTCCCCCTCGGGAGGCTAAAAAGATCCTCAAAAAGTTATACAGCTGCACCATTGAGAGCATCTTGACTGGCTGCATCACCGCTTGGTACTGTAACTGCAAAGCACCCGACCGCAAGGCGCTACCGAGGGTGGTGAGTACGGCCGAGTACATCCCTGGGGACGAGATCCCTGCCATCTATACTAGGCGGTTTCCAGAGCAAGGCCCCCCCCAACAACTAACTCCAGCCACCCAAGTCATTGACTGTTCTCTCTGCTACCTCATGGGAAGCGGTACCAGGGTAGCAAGTTTGGAACCAACAGGACCCTGAACAGCTTCTACCCCCACGGCATAAGGCTGCTAAATAGCTAATCAAATGGCTACTCGGACTAGCTTATTGACCCTTTATTTTACTAACTCTGTACACACACACACTGGACTCTAACCCACACACATACGTAAGGTGTCCGCATGCTTCCCAGATGAAACAGTTTGGAAAATGGCGCGTATACATATATTATTATGTTTTTTTTTTGTTCGTTTTGGACTTTGGCAAGGGTTTTTCCCGGCTGTTCGGGCACCATTTTGTTCCTAGAGGCAAGCTGAAGTCGGTAGCCGAAGTCTACGCCCCCTCCTCTGCGATTGGTCAACAGTAGAGATTCTTCGATGAAGTGCCTGTTGCATTCAACAAGAGACGACTCGTTCTCATGCACAGTCTTTCATATACTGCACCAAACATCCTAGTCAGATGCAAAATTGCGCAACTAAGATCTCCTCGACAAAAAAAGTTAGAATTAATGACAGCTTTCTTGAGTCTTTCTTGAGTTATCTTAGATTAATCCGGACAATTTTTATACTGGCTACTGCGTTACAAAATGGACAAACAGTACTATTGCTGCTTTTTTTTTTTTTTTTCTAGCGAAGGTCTTTTAAGAGGATATGCGAGCACATTCATTCGGTTTGGCTAGCCAAGTTTGGCGCCAGCTGAATTAAAGCATGCTGATGCCTTTACACTGACATCCCAACACACACTCACAGTTGAAGTCTGAAGTTTACATACACCTTAGCCAAATACATTTAAACTCAGTTTCACAATTCCTGACATTTAATCCAAGTAAAAATTCCCTATCTTAGGTCAGTTAGGATCACCACTTTATTTTAAGAATGTGAAAAGTCAAAATAATAGAGAATGATTTCTTTCAGCTTTTATTTCTTTCATCACATTCCCAGTGGGTCAGAAGTTTACATACACTCAATTAGTATTTGGTAGCATTTGCCTTGAAATTGTTTAACTTGGGTCAAACGTTTTGAGTAGCCTTCCACAAGCTTCCCACAATAAGTTGGGTGAATTTTGTCCCATTCCTCCTGACAGAGCTGGTGTAACTGAGTCATGTTTGTAGGCCTTGCTCACACACGCTTTTTCAGTTCTGCCCACAAATGTTCTATAGGATTGAGGTCAGGGCTTTGTGATGGCCACTCCAATACCTTAACGTTGTTGTCCTCAAGCCATTTTGCCACAACTTTGGAAGTATGCTTGGGGTCATTTTCCATTTGGAAGACCCATTTGTGACCAAGCTTTAATTTCCTGACTGATGTCTTGAGATGTTGCTTCAATATATCCACATAATTTTCCTGCCTCATGATGCCATCTGTTTTGTGCAGTGCACCATTCCCTCCTGCAGCAAAGCACCCACATCATGATGCTGCCACCCACGTGCTTCACGGTTGGGATGGTGTTCTTCAGCTTGCAAGCCTCCTCCTTTTTCCTCCAAATATGACAATGGTCATTATGGCCAAACAGTTCTATTTTTGTTTCATCAGACCAGAGGACATTTCTCCAAAAAGTACGAGCTTTGTCCCCATGTGCAGTTGTAAACCGTAGTCTGGCTTTTTTATGGCGTTTTTGGAGCAGTAGCTTCTTCCTTGCTGATCGGCCTTTCAGGTTATGTCGATATAGGACTTGTTTTACTGTGGATATAGATACTTTTGTACCTGTGTCCTCCAGCATCTTCACAGGATCCTTTGCTGTTGTTCTGGGATTGATTTGCACTTTTCACACCAAAGTACGTTCCTCTCTAGGAGACAGAATGCGTCTCCTTCCCGAGCGGCATGACGGCTGTGTGGTCCCATGGTGTTTACTTGCGTACTATTGTTTGTACAGATGAACGTGGTACCTTCAATTTGGAAATTGCTCCCACGGATGAACCAGACTTGTGGCGGTCTACAATTTATTTTCTGAGGTCTTGGCTGATTTCTTTTGTTTTTCCTATGTTGTCAAGCAAAGAGGCACTGAGTTTGAAGGTAGGCCTTGAAATGCATCCACAGGTACACCTCTAATTGACTCAAATGATGTCAATTAACCTATCAGAAGCTTCTAAAGCCATGGCATTATTTTCTGGAATTTTCCAAGCTGGTTAAAGGCACAGTCAACTTAGTGTATGTAAACTTCTGACCCACTAGAATTGTGATACAGTGAAATAATCTGTATGTAAAATATTGCTGGAAAAATTACTGGTGTCATGCACAAAGTAGATGTCCTAACCAACTTGCCAAAACTATAGTTTGTTAACAATACATTTGTGGAGTGGTTGAAAAACGAGTTTTAATGACTCCAACCTAAGTGTATGTAAACTTCCGACTTCAACTCTACAGGCTACACACTCATAACATAAGCGCACACACATTGCTACTGCTCCACATACGCTGCTGCTACAGCTAAGTCTATTTATCCTGTTACCCCTACTTATAAATTCAGCAAAAAAAGAAATGTCCTCTCACTGTCAACTGCATTTATTTTCAGCAAACTTAACATGTGTAAATATTATGAACATAACAAGATTCAACAACTGAGACATAAACTGAACAAGTTCCCCAGACATGTGACTAACAGAAATGGAATAATGTTTCCCTGAACAAAGGGGGGGGGTGAAAATCCAAAGTAACAGTCAATGCAGCTGGTACTAAGATACTAAGATACTAATATACTAAGATACACCAGATACTAAGTACTGCAGTGCATCTCCTCCTCGTGGACTGCACCAGATTTGCCAGTTCTTGCTGTAAGATACCCCACTCTTCCACCAAGGCACCTGCAAGTTCTCTGACATTTCTGAGGGGAATGGCCCTAGCTCTCACCCTCCGATCCAACAGGTCCCAGACGTGCTCAATGGGATTGAGATCCAGGCTCTTCGCTGGCCATGGAAGAACACTGACATTCCTGTCTTGCAGGAAATCACGCACAGAACGAGCATTATGGCTGCTGGCATTGTCATGCTGGAAGGTCATGTCAGGATGAGCCTACAGGAAGGGTACCACATGAGGGAGGAGGATGTCTTTCCTGTAACTCACAGCATTGGGATTGCCTGCAATGACAACCAGCTCAGTCCGATCATGCTGTGACACACCGCCCCAGACCATGACGGACCCTCCACCTCAAAATCGATCCCGCTCCAGAGTACAGGCCTCGGTGTAATGCTCATTCCTTCGATGATAAACGCGAATCCGACCATCACCCCTGTTGAGAACAAACCGCGACTCTTCAGTGAAGAGCACTTTTTGCCAGTCCTGTCTGGTCCAGCGACGGTGGGTTTGTGCCCATAGGCAACGTTGTTGCCGGTGATGTCTGGTGAGGACCTGCCTTACAACAAGCCCTCAGTCCAGCCTCTCTCAGCCTATTGCGGATAGTCTGAGCACTGATGGAGGGATTGTGCGTTCCTGGTGTAACTCGGGCAGTTGTTGTGGCCATCCTGTACCTGTCCCGCAGGTGACATGTTCGGATGTACCGATCCTGTGCAGGTGTTGTTACACGTGGTCTGCCACTGCGAGGACGATCAGCTGTCCGTCCTGTCTCCCTGTCTTAGGCGTCTCACAGTACGCACATTGCAATTTATTGCCCTGGCCACATCTGCAGTCCTAATGCCTCCTTGCAGCATGCCTAAGGCACATTCACGCAGATGAGCAGGGACCCTGAGCATCGTTCTTTTGGTGTTTTTCAGAGTCAGTAGAAAGGCCTCCTTTAGTGTCCTAAGTTTTCATACCTGTGACATGAATTGCCTACCGTCTGTAAGCTGTTAGTGTCTTAACGACCGTTCCACAGGTGCATGTTCATTAATTGTTTATGGTTCATTGAACAAGCATGGGGAAACTGTGTTTAAACCCTTTACAATGAAGATCTGTGAAGTTATTTGGATTTTAATGAATTATCTTTGAAAGACAGGGTCCTGAAAAGGGACATTCCTTTTATTACCTTGTACCTCTGCACATTGACTCGGTACTGGTACTACCTGTATATAGCCATATTCTTTTATTCGTTATTCACTGTGTATTTATTCCTCATATCACTATTTACATTTAAACATTTTATACATTTTATTACAAAGTTAACCCCTTTACTTCCTCTCTCCATCCACAGGGGGACTGCCCCTGGCAGCCTTTAACTTGGGCAAAATCAAGCCCTATCAGAGGGGCTTTTTCTGTAACGATGACAGCATCAGCTACCCCTTCCACCAGAGTACAGTCACCTCCATTGTGCTCTACACGGCGGGCTTCGCTCTGCCCATTTGCTGTGTAAGTAACAATAGTAGAATTGACAAACCAAGATATTTTCGTAGATTTTAACTGACCAAACATTGAACAGCAGCGTACAAAATGACCAATGCACCTCTGTTACTGTTAGTACTACACAATGACTAACAAACAGGCAGTTGTTCTATCTCAGTGAAAAGTGAAACGCATTGATATAATACACATACGTATCGCATAAAGATGTTCCATTTAGTTCTTATGTTAAACCCCTGTCATGATGCGTATCGTATCAGGCCTCAACATTAGGGAGGATGTCCACTGAGTTTAGGTGTCTGAACCGAAGGGTTAAGTTCAACAAGGTCATACCCAGTAAGCAAAACTAGTTGGCGCCATTACAACCCTATAAACCGGTTGTAATCCTGTTGCTTTGCCAACTGTGTTAACTCAAAAGAGGATGTCCAGTTCACAATGAGTTCCCCTTCCCATGTCCTCATTTTCATTTCACATATCCTGATTTCCACATGTCATTTCAGTCACCTGAGAAGCTTTTACAACACGAGCTACGGAGAAGTTTTAGTCAACATTAGGCCTTTAGAGTCCAACGGATCAGCGAGGAAGTCCTGGTGTTTGCAGGCGACTCACAGGAAGGGTGTTCTGGGGTTGAATATCAAAGAGCATGTAATGGCACTTAAGATGAATGCACTCCCTGTAAGTCGCTCTGGATAAGAGCATCTGCTAAATGACTGAAATGTAAAAAGAGATTCGAGATTAGACCTGAGAGAAACTAGCAAACCCCTGTGGTCAAGCGGTTTATTATGTTACCCTGTTAACTAGGCCATTCAAACGTGATTTAAAGTTTAACTAGGAACGAGCATGCCTCGCCTACCTCGGGATCTGTCGATTTCAGCCATCTATTTCCTGTGTTTGAGCGGTGCAAAATCCACTTGTCGCTTTAATCTCGCTGGCTTGATTTTACTCTTTACTCTTGTAATTTGTAATGACCTGTCAAATGGTCTTAATGGAATACGCTAAAGCTTAGTCTGGGATTTAACGCACCGTCTCGACACTTTTTGATGGGTGTTTTTTTTTTGTGGAATTGAAAAAAGTTATAATTTAATAGTTGAAATGTTTACAAATTACATGCGCTGAAATTAAAAACTTCCGAAAATTAACACGCAGATTGTAGTGAATGTTATGTCGGATCTCACAAACAACGTAAAGTAAGTTTAGATGGGTGTAATCTAAAGCCAAGCGTGTGGTTTAAAAAAAAATATCCAAAATTTTATCCGAGAGTATGCTGCTATTAACACACTTGTTGAATTATGCAAGAGAATGTGACAACAGTAATAAATGAGGCAGTGTAGACGGCGCAGGGGAGTGCAGGTAGGGTAGCAAGTGGCTGGAAGTTTGTAGCCCTGTTAAACCCCCTTATGTTAATTAATGAATATATGCATATACACCCAGGGTTTTATGCAAATGAGGCACATCATTTTATTTATTTTAACACAAAATATGTAAAATACTTCATACAATAAGAAAATGTATGTTTTACAATACCAGAATTCCCACAAAAAAACCTTAACTTCATTCATTATTTGTCCATGCAGTAAAATATCTGATGGATTATTTAAAAATTCATCCATTGTCCAACTGTTGCATTTCTTATTGTTTTGAACACCTTTGGCAATTTCGATGACCTTTGCTAGTTTAAGGTCATATCCAGGTAAAAGAACCCATGAGCACCAACGTGAAGTTCATATGAGCATGTCAAACGAAAGCAAAGAGTCTATATTTTGGAGAAATTAAGACATACTGTGCCTTCGGAAAGTATTCGGACCCTTTGAGTTTTTCCACATTCTGTTAGGTTACAGCCTTATTCTAAATTTGATTAAATCGCCCCCCCCCCTTCAATCTACACACAATACCTCATAATGACAAAGCAAAAACGAATTCATAAAAAATAACAAAAAATACATATGTATTAAGACGCTTTACGTAGTACTTTGTTGAAGCACCTTTGGCAGCGATTACAGCATCGTCATCTTAGATATGACGCTACAAGCTTGGCACACCTGTATTTGGAGAGTTTCTCCTATTCTTCTCTGCAGGATCCTCTCAAGCTCTGTCAGGTTGGATGGGGAGCTTTACTGCAGTCTGAGGTCCTGAGCACTCTGGAGCAGGATTTCATCAAGGATCTCTCTGTACTTTGTTTCGTTCATCTTTCCCTCGATCCTGACTAGTCTCTTGTCCCTGCCGCTGAAAAACATCCCCACAGCTTGATGCTGCCACCACCATGCTTCACCGTAGGGATGGTGCCAGGTTTCCTCCAGACATGACGCTTGGCATTCAGGCCAAAACGGTCAATCTTGGTTTCATAAGACCAGAGAATCTTGTTTCTCATGGTCTGAGAGTCTTTAGGTGCCTTTTGGCAAACTCCAAGCGGGCTGTCATGTGCATTTTACTGAGGAGTGGCTTCCGTCTGGCTACTCTACCATAAAGGCCTGATTGGTGGAGTGCTGCAGAGATGGTTGTCCTCCTGGAAGGTCGAAAGCTAACATTGCCCACGACAGAGAACGGTTGATTGTCAAGGGCAACGAATGCCATTATCTTGGCTTTTTAATGGATTTCACCTTTGAGTTGTCTCGTTGAAATGTTCTTACTCTTTCAAATGACTGCTCGACTTGTTGACTGCTCGATCCACACAGCAGACGTTGTGTGCTAGGTTAGGAATGCTGTGTTGCACGTGTAGCGCTACATTTTACGTGGCGTCATTACGTCATGTACCTACGTTATATAGGTATGCACGTCAGCTTTGGCATCGGTTTTGCACATCGCCATTAAACTAGACATCGGTCCGATGTTGGCATTTTTAGCTAATATCGGCCGATTCCGATATGCTCACCGATGTATTGTGCATCCCTACTATCAACTAGTTTAGTGTTTTTACTAATATTTATTTTTGTTTATAAATGATTAAGTGATTAAAACTAAACATTTACCAAATCGGTAATGGAATTTCCGAGGAATCCGTAACATAATGCCTGCAATTTGATATGGCTACAATGACAAATCATAGTAGTCACAAACCACAGTTGGATATTCAAGTTTGGGCAGCGCAGTAAAGTATAGTTCAGTAAAGAAAAGTACAGTAGAGTTTGTTACAGTAGAGCATACTAGAGTTGAGTACTGTACTGAACTCTACTGTACAGTACTGAACTATACTGTGATTTAGTCTACTGTACTTGTACTATACTCTACTGTTCTGTGCTGTGCTCTACTGTGCTGTACTTTGATGTCCCCTACTTGAGAAACAAATACATATATAATTGGTTCAAATTTGGTCTTGTTTTGGGGCAGAGGTCATTAAAATAATAGCCAGTGTGTAGAATAATACCCAAATATGCAAAGAAGGATATTGCATATTTATACCTTTTTGTGTACCTATTTACGATACATCACCATATCCATAATTATAAATTTCTGTGTACTACAGATTAGGGACCCATGATGAAATTCCGTTACTGGGTATAAATCCAGTTCACTTACTGTAGTTCAATAACCAAAAGAGATTTTTTTTCAAAGTCAATGTGTCATGTCATCAGTGAAACCCTATTCTTTCTGTAGACAACGTTAAATCTTAATTTGGAGTAGATTTAAGAGTTTTTGGAAACATGGGAGATTTTACCAAAATTCTGTTACCAAACTTTGCATCTGCACAGTTCTTCCAGTAAAGGTGTTTTTGTAAAATGTTCAGTGTAAATTGTTAACAGTAGTCTTTGTGCATAGATTTTTTTTAATGGTTTGTTAAACTTTGAAATCAAAGTTGTTTTTTTTGTTTGGCATACATTGAGTCTTGGAGCAATTACGTTATTGTGGAATTGCCCTTAACCACTTTTTCCAACTTTGGCAATAGCAAACATAATTGATCCTAAGGTTTATCTGCTAACACAGAAATTAGATTTAGAAGAATTTCAACATGTTTGTTATTGAGCTTTGGATGTAGAGATGTTATTAAAACTTGAGGATCCTGTTGATAGGCTTTGGAACAAACACTGTTTACTTTCTCTGTCCAAAAATAACTGGAATACTTTCCTGGAACACTCTGATTTGAGTATGTTGATACACACACACACACCTATGTCTCACTATAATTGTGAGGACTTTTTGAGGACCAACAATTGATTCCCATTCAAAATCCTATTTTCAATTATCCTAACTCCTAAAAGGCTATTTAATAGCCTTTTTACAATTGAGGACTGGCAAAATGCCCTCACTTCTCTGAATTTTTGTTGGTTTTCTATGTTTGTGAGAATTTCTGGTACTCACATGTATAGTAAAACGTGTACACAGACTCTAGACTTTTTTTTGCCATTACCTATACTTAATCTGTCATAATCTACTGGAGTCCCATACATAAGTCTCACTACTTCTGTTTACTATCTCCACTCCAGTCCCCTGGACAAGACTATTTATGGTTCACTCTGATTTATTTATATATACATCAACCTGTTGCTTGGCAACATTTTTCAAACTGTGGTGCTTCACAATGCAGCTTTTGCTCTAAGGAACAGTGGGTCTGTAAAGCGAGAGTGAATCTGTCACTTGACTCTGTGTTGGACCAGTTTCTCCTCTTAGTCCTTGACAGCCAGACTGTTCTGGGGTCCTTTGTGATGACAGCAGCATGATCGGACTATGATAACATCCAGAAAAACAATCTCTTAGATCAGTCGTGGAGAGTATTTACATACTAATGTGAATTAACATCAACTATTTTTTGGGGGGGGGGGGTCTTTCTACTTTCTTTGGGTCAATGTGTGTTGTAGAGCTAGCAGTGTGGGATTTTACAGTTTTGTGTTTATTACTAACTACTAAAACATTTTCTTAATTGACTTACCTGTATATATAAAGGTCTAACAAAAACTTCTTCCACAGCACGTTTGAAGCAAATACAGTTTCCGTACTGTGTGTAGTGTGAACTCTATTGTGAAGTTTCTTATGTAACTAACATTGAAACCAGGTGAATCTTCCTCCGAGTCACTTGGGCGATTCATCGCCAGTGGAGCGGAAAATATTTCTGTATCTCAGATTGTTCTTGCAATTCTCACATAGGAACTTCGTTTGGGAGGAATGAGGTTTGACCTGCTTTTTAAACATTTATATCACAACGTGTTTTTAGAAAATTTTGGTGAAAGTGGGGGAAATCATGATGAAAGTGGCCATAATTGGCCCTTTTATTTTTTTGAACTATGATCTGTGAACCCTACATGATACAGACAACATCTTGGTGTCATTATACACCTTATCATGTGTGTCAACTTATGGAGTATGTCTTGATTCTGAAATGCCAATTCTAACATTTAATTTATTCAACATTAAAACATTAATATTGAATATCTCAAAAATACTATTTTAGATTTTGTTTATGTTTAGACATATATTGTTTGAAACAATATACTCTTCAAACACATACAATTTCCAGAGTGGGCTCCCTGGTACTTTTAATGATATGACCCATTTTATACATAGAAATTAACATTTAAATCCATTTAACATTCACGGTGTTGGTGGTGCTCCTAAAATTGATCAGAACTTCAGAATTAGCAGAGAGCCCCCTCTGGAAATGTTATGTACTTGTAGAGTATATTGTTCCAAACAAGATATCTTTAAATGAACAAAACCAAAAAGGGTAATTTTGAGATATTCATATTAATATTTTTTTATGTTGAAATATGTGTATTTCAGAATCTAGAAATACTCCATAGGGCACACTATAAGGACACCAATATATTGTCTGTATCTTGTACGATTCATGGATCCTAAGTTATTTTTATAGGAGGCATGTATAGGTATAAAAAAGCCTCAAACTGATGATTTTCATGATTTTCTTAAAAATGGTTTGTGATAAATGTAGAAAGGCAGGTCAAACATCCCTCCTCCTAATGAAGTTTCTATGTGAGAATTGCCAGAACAATCTGAGATCGCCCACTTCCAAAAGGATGACCTGCTGTGTCCTTAGATGAAGAGAGAACAAGCACTATTGGGAGTTGTTGTGGAATGGACAACTACTTGTCATATTGCATGTCCAGTCCACTGCACTCAAGCACGAAACGGCTGTGAACGTTAAGGCTGTGAATCAGTGCAGAGGAATCATTTGGGCATGGTTTGTTCTACCATTAACATCTTCACCACGGAAGTGAGTAGGGGCTGTTGCCACGACAACTCTCTAACCACGATGTTTTTCATTCCTTATGTTCCTGACACCATGCGATGTTTAGATATCTACTTAGATATGTCTTGACTTTCCTCTCTGAATGTTCTCTGTCAGTCTTAAGGCGTCAGCATGCTTCAGTTTGGCTGGAGCCTAGCCGACCCGAACGAGTGTGCTCGCATACTCAGAATTAATATAACTCAAGAAATCGGTCATTAACTGACGTTTATGCCAAAGAGATACACTGCTCAAAAATATAAAGGGAACACTTAAACAACACAATGTAACTCCAAGTCAATCACACTTCTGTGAAATCAAACTGTCCACTTAGGAAGCAACACTGATTGACAATAAATTTCACATGCTGTTGTGCAAATGGAATAGACAAAAGGTGGAAATTATAGGCAATTAGCAAGACACCCCCAATAAAGGAGTGATTCTGCAGGTGGTGACCACAGACCACTTCTCAGTTCCTATGCTTCCTGGCTGATGTTTTGGTCACTTTTGAATGCTGGCGGTGCTCTCACTCTAGTGGTAGAATGAGACGGAGTCTACAACCCACACAAGTGGCTCAGGTAGTGCAGTTCATCCAGGATGGCACATCAATGCGAGCTGTGGCAAGAAGGTTTGCTGTGTCTGTCAGCGTAGTGTCCAGAGCATGGAGGCGCTACCAGGAGACAGGCCAGTACATCAGGAGACGTGGAGGAGGCCGTAGGAGGGCAACAACCCAGCAGCAGGAGCGCTACCTCCACCTTTGTGCAAGGAGGTGCACTGCCAGAGCCCTGCAAAATGACCTCCAGCAGGCCACAAATGTGCATGTGTCTGCTCAAACGGTCAGAAACAGACTCCATGAGGGTGGTATGAGGGCCCGACGTCTACAGGTGGGGGTTGTGCTTACAGCCCAACACCGTGCAGGACATTTGCCATTTGCCAGAGAACACCAAGATTGTCAAATTCGCCACTGGTGCCCTGTGCTCTTCACAGATGAAAGCAGGTTCACACTGAGCACATGTGACAGACGTGACAGAGTCCGGAGACGCCGTGGAGAACGTTCTGCTGCCTGCAACATCCTCAAGCATGACCGGTTTGGCGGTGGGTCAGTCATGGTGTGGGGTGGCATTTCTTTGTGGGGCCGCACAGCCCTCCATGTGCTCGCCAGAGGTAGCCTGACTGCCATTAGGTACCAAGATCAGATCCTCAGACCCTTGTGAGACCATATGCTGACACATGCACATGTGTGGCCTGCTGGAGGTCATTTTGCAGGGCTCTGGCAGTGCACCTCCTTGCACAAAGGTGGAGGTAGCGGTCCTGCTGCTGGGTTGTTGCCCTCCTACGGCCTCCTCCACATCTCCTGATGTACTGGCCTGTCTCCTGGTAGCGCCTACATGCTCTGGACACTACGCTGACAGACACAGCAAACCTTCTTGCCACAGCTCGCATTGATGTGCCATCCTGGATGAACTGCACTACCTGAGCCACTTGTGTGGGTTGTAGACTCCGTCTCATGCTACCACTAGAGTGAAAGCACCGCCAGCATTCAAAAGTGACCAAAACATCAGCCAGGAAGCATAGGAACTGAGAAGTGGCGTGTGGTCACCACCTGCAGAACCATTCCTTTTTTGGGGGTGTCTTACTAATTGCCTATAATTTCCACATTTTGTCTATTCCATTTGCACAACAGCATGTGAAATGTATTGTCAATCAGTGTTGCTTCCTAAGTGGACAGTTTGATTTCACAGAAGTGTGATTGACTTGGAGTTACATTGTGTTGTTTAAGTGTTCCCTTTATTTTTTTGAGCAGTGTATTTATGTAATTTAGCAGACGATCTTATCCAGTGCAACTTACAGTAGTGAGTGCATACATTTCCCCATACCGATCCCCCGTGGGAATCGAACCCACAACCCTGGCGTTGCAATCGCCATGCTCTACCAACTGAACCCATGTAACCAAGATGTTTGGTGCAGTATTCTTCATTTTAAAAGAATGTGCATAAAAACGAGTCATGCCTCGTTGAATGACAGACTTTCTTGAAGAATCCCTACTGTTGACCAATCACCGATGAAGGGGCGTATACTTCGGCTCCAATAAAAACAAAACAAAAAACTCCCTGAAGTCCAAAACGAACAAAAACGTCACAAAATGTTGCCATAATATATGCACAAACTCTAATGAACTGTTTCGTCCGGGAAGCATGCGGACGCCTTTAGACAGGTGTGCATTGACTTTATACGGAGAGGCGGGTTAAGAAGGATGTTTAGTGCCTGCTCTCCTAACCGATTTCTCTTGTTCTGTTTTTTTTGCTTTTTGCTAGCTGGACTCCCATTCGCAATACTCACACCGCTACACAATCCCTTCAAACGTGGATCTTTCTGTAACGATGACTCAATCAAGTACCCTCTTAAAGAAGACACCATATCCTATCAGTTGTTAGGTGGAGTTATGATACCCGTCACAGTACTCACTGTAAGTGCACCTGTTTTTATGTTCACTCGATTAACGTCTCGTTCTCTTCCTTTCCCAGTCTTAGCGCTTGTCATTTAATTGATGCTATACATACATCACTGTAGCAATGATGTGTGTGTGTATAGTTTAACCTCTTGGCTTCATTAATCACATTCTCACACTGTCTGTGTGAAAATAAACAAATGGAGCTTCATGCTCCTCCTTGCAAAAGCAAGCAAACTAATAATCTGATTTGTAAATTGAACTGCATATGTTAGAGATGCTCAAAGTATCACTTGAGAACTGAAAAAGCAAACAAATCCCCTACTCTTGCTAGTTGCTTCTCTATGTGCTCGTAGATCACAAACGTATCAGACCATGGCAGTTGACCGTTAAAGTCCCAGTAACAAAGACCTCTCCATAAGTCTACTCAGTCTCTATCTGAACGATACAATAGGAATGGCCAAACTGTCCCTCCCTCTGCCTTCCTGAGATATCGCTAGACTCTGGGCCAGAATTCTGACTGGCTAACATGCTGAGCACACCGCCCGTGTGAGTTACACATGTTATTCAATCATTTCATTAAAAACTGCTCACGAGCGTATGCATCTCCAGGCGCTAAAAGAGAACTTGGTTTTATAAGTCCCCTTTTATCTGTGGATTAATTGTTGGGAGTAAAAATATTCCACAAAGATCCAGGAAAAAAAGGACCTTGTGCATTTCAGGTAAAATAACAACCAAATGTTTATATCCCAGGACAAATTAGGTAGCAACAGCAAACTAGCTAGCTAAATGTTTAATGTGTTTCGACCTGTCCCCAAATTAATATAGTTGGTTCAGAGTTTTTGTTTTTATATTTCAACCTGCTTGTCCTGATCGCGTTTGGTGTGAACGGACAAAATCAACAAGCGCGCGATGGCACATACGGATGTACGCCCCTGGTCTAGTTAGTACGTTTCCTGATAGTCAAACTCAAAGCACAGAGGCCAGTATTCACAAAGCATCTCAGAGTAGGAGTGCTGACCTAGGATCAGGTCCCCCTGTCATCATGGTCTAAAACAGTGGTTCCCAAACTGGGGGGAGGGCCCCTTACGGGGGGCACGAAGGGTCGGCATGGGTGGCGCACATCCGGCAGGGGTGACCTCCACATCCAGCTTCTTCACCTGCGGGATCTTCAGAGGGGAGGGGGGCAGGCAGAGTGAGTGAGTGCAGAGGAGTATGTCTGTATGTTTTAAAGCCCTTTTGTGGCTTTGCTGGTGACACTGTCAGTGATTTATTTTGAATTCAAGGTGCACTTAACCAGCGTTCTGCAGCGATATGCCATCCCATCTGGTTTGTGCTTAGTGGGACTATAATTTGTTTTTCAAAATGACCTGGCCTATACAATCACCTGACCTCAACCCAATTGAGATGGTTTGGGATGAGTTGGACCGCAGAGTGAAGGAAAATCAGCCAACAAGTGCTGAGCATATGTGGGAATTCCTTCAAGACTGTTGGAAAAGCATTCCTCATGAAGCTGGTTGAGAGAATGCCAAGAGTGTGCAAAGCTGTGTTGGAATCTAAAATATATATTTTGATTTAATACTTTTTTGGTTACTACATGATTCCATATATGTTATGAAATCATAAAAATGCACAAGGGTCAATTTTGAAATTGGCTAGTGTTTGTCATTGCCTTAGTCAACTAATGTTTTTTTTTTCCTGTAGTCCATAAATATTGTTATTTTTTTGTCAAGTATCACATGAATACACATTAGACATGGCAAAATGTATAGAATTGCAAGAATTTTCTTTGCACCCCATGACAAAATGTGTAGAATTGCAGGAAATAAGTTTTAAACCTGCAAAATTCTCTCCACCAACGAGGGGTGTGAAGTTTCTGTCACGAACAATATTTGGGCCCGTAGAAATAGACATGATGTGCGAGGGGCGCTGGATGTTCTCCAATGCTGGAAGGGAGGCCCCCCCGAGTGAAAATGTTTGGGAACCCCTGGTCTAAAAGACAACTAATCCTACCATCAGTCCTACTCTGAGACTTTGTGAAATATGGGCCAGATAGATATCAGTAAAATGACTAAATGAGGCACTCTAGGAGCGTTGTTGTGGCTGTTATCCAAGTCCTTCTTTTGCAGCATTCAAAATCAAAAAGCTTTTTAGTTCCATTAAATTGACATAAAACAGACAAATTCTGCATCATAATTGATGGGAAAAGACAAAAAGGTTCACATCCCATGGTCCGCATACATTTCCAGTCAGTCAGTGTAATTGTACTCAGCAAGTAGAAACCCTCACACAGGATGTAACTCATTTATAGGTCATGAATGAAAGTTGGGGACTCCCTCTATCCTCAAGACAGTTCCTCAACCATTCCTTCACACACACAAAGGCTTTCGGGTTATGACTTGATGGTATCTGTGTCATGGTGTTAATTACCCTTGATGTTTAAACAGTTGAACAGTCAACCGTTATCAGATCAAGACCCCCCTCTTGAGCGTGTAGAGTACAGTAGTAAGCATATGGTAATGTTGTAGGCCTATTTCCAGATAGGGGAACGCAAATACACTCCCACAGAACTGCGTATGCTTTCAGTTCCATTGTCACACAGTGTGGTAGAGAGGTGTGAGTCAGAAAGTTGTCACACTATTTGACATTTAAAAAGACCCACCTCACCAACCGCCCACAATGTTTAAATGACACGTTTGTTGCACTCATGGTCTGAATCTACATGGTGATAATTCCCCTTTTTAAAATGGCCGTTACTCGTTTGACTTTAGACATGTTTTTCTGTGGACATCCTTGTTAGGCCTTTATAATATATTCACTCAGATGAACATTCTTCTAAAAATACCTGTAATTTTTGTGACTTTTGACTTGAATTACAATACTAATGTGCAAATACTTGTAACTCTAAGCTGTGAGGGATGAGTAAGTGATCTAACCTCTACTTCCTCTCCTCGCAGATGGTCTTTGGAGAGTGCCTTTCAGTCTATCTAAAGCGCATCAAATCAAAGTCCTCTTTCAGCAACATGTATGTGGCCAGTGTTTACAAAGCCATCGGCACCTTCGTGTTCGGGGCTGCCATGAGCCAATCGCTCACTGACATCGCCAAGTATTCGATTGGTCGGCTGCGACCTCACTTCCTGGACGTGTGCAAGCCCGACTGGAAGCTGATCAACTGCACGGCAGGCGCCTACATTGAGGACTTCACCTGCACCGGGGATACGCACATGGTCAACGAGGCCAGGTGGGTGTTGTTGAGAGGAAACTGACAGCTGGGCTGAATTTCTCTCCCTACCACTTCCCCTCAGCCCTCCTAACCGTTCAGTGTTTACAGATCGGGTGGGTATTAGGCATATCTGATGAGTCTGGAAAGGTACAGGCAGTGAAGTGGTGGAGCGTCCTTCTTATGCCTAAAAGGCTTTACGTGGTCAATCCGACATCCGCAGTGGCTGTAGAGCATTTACTGTGAATGCAGCCTCCACAGAAGTCGGAGCATTCATACTTCTTGCGCTTCGGGTAGCTGTCATGGGCATCCAATAAATTGGTCTGCGCCCGCACCACTCGTAGTGATTCAGGGCTAATCTCTATAGCCATCCAGCTAATTACAAGCAACTGGCGTAGTGAAAAGACCTTACCTCTTCTGAGATGTTGGAGTCTGTTTCCCGGTGCTTGACATAGATCAGCCAAGATAGCATGAAGTAAAAAGACTGCTGTTTTCTCACCTGCATCTCCATCCCAAATCGCCCCAAAATGTGCCTACATTTAGGCTATTGTTTATATGTGTATTACACACACTATGTTGAGGTAAAAATCTGAGTATAATACTTGAATGGATGCCAGCCCCGATACATGTTCTTGTCATCGTCAATCAACTGCCTTATAGTTGAAAACTAATTTGACTACCACCATCGATTTCTGTATGTTAGCCATTCTCCCAGCGTGTACGAATGGGAATTAGCATTTAGCAGTCACTTTTTCTAAACCTGAAAAGGGACAACTTCTAAATGTTACGTGGCAAAATACACTACTCAAAAAAATAAAGGGAACACTAAAATAACACATCCTAGATCTGAATGAATGAAATATTCTTATTAAATACTTTTTTCTTTACATAGTTGAATGTGCTGACAACAAAATCACACAAAAATGATCAATGGAAATCAAATTTATCAACCCATGGAGGTCTGGATTTGGAGTCACACTCAAAATTAAAGTGGAAAACCACACTACAGGCTGATCCAACTTTGATGTAATGTCCTTAAAACAAGTCAAAATGAGGCTCAGTAGTGTGTGTGGCCTCCACGTGCCTGTATGACCTCCCTACAACGCCTGGGCATGTTCCTGATGAGGTGGCGGATGAGGGATCTCCTCCCAGACCTTGACTAAAGCATCCGCCAACTCCTGGACAGTCTGTGGTGCAACGTGGCTTTGGTGGATGGAGCGAGACATGATGTCCCAGATGTGCTCAATTGGATTCAGGTCTGGGGAACGGGCGGGCCAGTCCATAGTATCAATGCCTTCCTCTTGCAGGAACTGCTGACACACTCCAGCCACATGAGGTCTAGCATTGTCTTGCATTAGGAGGAACCCAGGGCCAACCGCACCAGCATATGGTCTCACAAGGGGTCTGAGGATCTCATCTCGATACTTAATGGCAGTCAGGCTACATCTGGCGAGCACATGGAGGGCTGTGCAGCCCCCCAAAGAAATGCCACCCCACACCATGACTGACCCACCGCCAAACCGGTCATGCTGGAGGATGTTGCAGGCAGCAGAACGTTCTCCACGGCGTCTCCAGACTCTGTCACGTGCTCAGTGTGAACCTGCTTTCATCTGTGAAGAGCACAGGGCGCCAGTGGCGAATTTGCCAATCTTGGTGTTCTCTGGCAAATGCCAAACGTCCTGCACGGTGTTGGACTGTAAGCACAACCCCCACCTGTGGACGTCGGGCCCTCATACCACCCTCATGGAGTCTGTTTCTGACCGTTTGAACAGACACATGCACATTTGTGGCCTGCTGGAGGTCATTTTGCAGGGCTCTGGCAGTGCTCCTCCTGATCCTCCTTGCACAAAGGCGGAGGTAGCGGTCCTGCTGCTGGGTTGTTGCCCTCCTACGGCCTCCTCCACGTCTCCTGATGTACTGGCCTGTCTCCTGGTAGCGCCTCCATGCTCTGGACACTACGCTGACAGACACAGCAAACCTTCTTGCCACAGCTCGCATTGATGTGCCATCCTGGATGAGCTGCACTACCTGAGCCACTTGTGTGGGTTGTAGACTCCGTCTCATGCTACCACTAGAGTGAAAGCACCGCCAGCATTCAAAAGTGACCAAAACATCAGCCAGGAAGCATAGGAACTGAGAAGTGGTCTGTGGTCACCACCTGCAGAACCACTCCTTTACTGGGGGTGTCTTGCTAATTGCCTATAATTTACACCTGTTGTCTATTCCATTTGCACAACAGCATGTGAATTTTATTGTCAATCAGTGTTGCTTCCTAAGTGGACAGTTTGATTTCACAGAAGTGTGATTGACTTGGAGTTAGATTGTGTTGTTTAAGTGTTCCCTTTATTTTTTTGAGCAGTGTATATCCAAGTCGAATTTTAGTAACCACATTGTGGGCCTGTTACAATACATCAACCATGACAGATTTGACAAAAAAACACTTTGTTAGATCAGATTTGTTGAAAGTACGCCAGCGTCCTCTACGGCCATTGACCTCTTTATCGCATCTTACCCCCCCATTACCTCCCCGATCTCTTTCCAAGAGTTCAAACTCATTTTTGTGTCATTGAAATCCCTACACGAGATATCATAAAATGTTTTATTTGTGAACTTGTTGGATAGCCTTTTGTCAAAGTTCTCCATGTTTGTTGTCAAGGAAGTTGGTGTTTTATACAGGATGTACCGCCCCCACCTACCGTCAACCAATCATGTCAATTTTTATTTATTCATTTATTTTACCATTATTTTTGCGGAGCGATACGGAGCCCTCTGCATTGTTACAACATTTGGGAGGCGCACGGCGATGCGGTACAGAGCTCACGGAGGCTCCGCATTTGCGTCACACCCACCGTACAGCATTGCTGATCAAGCATAAATCTGCAAACATCAAAGGAAGGGTTAAGGAATGATTTTGAACGAGCTGGAATGCTTGTTACAGATCGTCTGAATCAATTGTATCATACTTCCTCTGAAATAGAATATCTCCTGCTTTATTGCTGATTATGTCCTGTTCCTAGAAATAGAATCCAATATATTATATTTCTATGGTTCAGATATGTTGACCATGAGATCATTGTTGAGTCAGGCAAGCCCGCACTTTGAAGTTTCCAGCGTGTCCCAAATGGCTCCCTATTTACTGCACTACTTTTGACCAGAGCCCATAGCAAAAGTAGTGCACTATATAGGGAATAGGGTAGCCATTTTGGATTTAGGCTGTGCCCAGTTGAACAACTGCTCAGCTGGAAATCGTCTATAAAGACTCACCGAGGGGATGTGTCTGACACTGACAACTAGGCTGGCTGCTTATCAGGGGGAAATGACTTCAGCTAGAGCTCTCTCTGTACTTTAACCTGTACAATGTTTTACAATTCCACAAATAACTGTGGGAGTCGAGGCCAACCTGGAATAAACAGAAGTAGATCTATTGCCTGGCTCCTACATTGTACTGGGACACCTGGGGTTGCTTTAAGCCCTAATTGCAATGGACTAGGAACCATGGTTTTACCTTGATTTGCCTTTGGGTAAATGGGTCTTTCCAGGTCAATAGACCCAGTTTTGCAAGCCTGCTCCAGAGCCGGACGTGGGTCTGAGTTTAGAAGTTCCATACGAATTCTGCTTCTCCGAGCATTCACTGAAAGCTGGTCTCCAAGCATACTCGTTGTCACCACGTAGACCAAGGTTAATTACCAGTATCAGATAGGCACTAACCAAATTCTGTAAAACAGTCGCACTAAATTTCAATCTGACAAGATTGGAACATCCTCCTTTTTTATCTACTTGAAAACAGACAGATCTACGAAGGAGAGGAAGTCTGTCTTTATTTAGATTTTGAAATCTACATCTAGGACTTGTCAATTATAGACCAACAACAAAGGTAAATGGAGTGCCTGCCGGTCTGTCCCATCCTCAGTCAGTGGTGGGCGATTAGTTAGTTCGCTGGCTGTCTCTATACAGACTATACACTTTGGCTGTGGTGTTCGCTGGCTGTCTCTATACAGACTGTACACTTTGGCTGTGGTGTTCGCTGGCTGTCTCTATACAGACTGTACATTTTGGCTGTGGTGTATCATTACTTCATGTGGTAAGACTCTCCCGTGTTACCCTTGAAACCTGAGTATACCCAATACAGAGACTACTCTAATCTCTACCATGATCCCTGGGTGGGCTCTCCCAGTCTCGTGTGGCCCCAGGTCATATTTACCTGGGTGTTGCTCTGGTTTCCCATGGCAGCCCTTCCCCGGTCGAGGGCCCGGTTCTGGGTGTTTTCTTTGGGATGGTAGTCATTAATAGAACAAATAACTGCCTGGTGGATCGAGTGATGAGAGCAGGTCAGATCAACTTCTCAATTCCTCTTTCTGCAATGTGAGCCTTTCTCTCGGGGAAATGAGGCCCGCTGTAGGTCAGAACCGTGGCTTGTGTGTCCCAAGTGCCTTACACTTGGACACCTCCCTCAGTGAATCAACGGTATTCCCCTATAATGGTTTACAGGGGGTTTTGGGTCCTGTGGGTTCAATCTGTCTTCCCTCATTGCTGTACGGTCCTCGCATGGTTAATAAAGAGAATTGAATTAAGGGAGTTGAGTTAGAGCTCTCTTTGTGTGATATGTCTTAACCTCTGTTTTCACCCATTACCACTAGAGAAGCTGTATACAGCTCTCTATTGTTATGACATTAGGCTGGTGGATTATGTTACAGCGCTGTGGACTTTTTCGGTCACTATGGGCAGGCTTTCTCCCAACGCTAACTAGTGTCCACTTCGGTACCAGGCTCCAGGGCGTTGTCTGTGGGCCTGCAGCTATCCCCAGCTGGTTATCAGTCATTTGCTGGACGGGCGGATGCCTCGGCAGGGCAGCACTGCTTAGGCAAACAGGAAGACACTAAAGCCGGCGGCCCTCTAACCGCCCGCCCAGGGCAACTGATGCTGTCTCAACATCCCCCCTCATCAGTCAGTGCTCCATAATAGACGTCAGCAGACATCCCTCCCCAGCCCAACCCTATTACCCAGAAAAGGGTGTGTCAGTTTTGCCAGTGTGTGTTTCTGTTATTCAACAGAATAGGGATTTAACACCAAGCCGATTTTGAAGTGGGTGGGTGAATTATTTCAGTGTTTTTTTCCCCCCAGTGCACACAGCCATCCCATGATGCCATTGTGTGTTGTGTTGCAGGCTGTCCTTCTACTCCGGCCACTCCTCCTTCTCCATGTACTGCATGCTGTTCCTGGCAGTAAGTATCCTCTATGGGGTGCACTCATGTATCATCGAGCTAGGTGATATGGACAAAAATCCATAAACTGAATTTTAACGATAAATTGAAAACAATGCACCAATTTAATACCCTTAACCACTACTTTAAATGTAACCATCAATTGTCACCGATATTTGAAAAACTTTTCAAACTTGACATTTCTCTAGTAGGGCCCTAAGTTTTTTATTGTAATGAATTGTTGCAAAATGTCCAGTGTCGATTATTTTTGGTTTATCGTCCCAGCTCAAATGTATCAGATTCATTAACAGTTTACAGTGCAGACATTTATAGAGGGTCTAATACTCGAGTATTTAATACTCGAAAAGCAGCAAAAATACCACGAATCTGATACATACGTCGGCAAGTAAATCAGATTTACATTAGACCAACTGAGTTTACTGCCGTGCAGAGACAGTATATACTGAACAGAAATATAAATGCAACAATTTTAACCAGTTCATAAGGAAATAATCTATGGATTTCACATGACTGGGCATAAGCCTACCCAATCAGAATGAGTTTTACCCCACAAAAGGGCTTTATTACATACAGAAATACTCCTCAGTTTCATCAGCTGTCCGGGTGGCTGGTCTCAGACGATCCCGCAGGTGGACTTACTGCCAAATTCTCTAAAACAATGTTGGAGAAATTAAATTCTGGCAACAACTCTGGTGGACATTCCTGCAGTCAGCATGCCCTCACATAAGTTGAGACATTGTGTTATAACAAAAAAGCACATTTGAGTAGCCTTGTAATGAGCATGCTTCTTAATTATCTTGACAAATGCTCACTGACAGGGACGTAAACAAATGTGCAAAAATAAGCTTTGTGGGTATGGAACATTTATATTTTTGTTCGATATACTTGACATACGTACATGGTTCATAGAGAACTGAATTTACCTCAAGTTCACTACAGTGCAGAAACATGGGATGATAAATATAAAGGCCCATTGCGTACATCGAATACTGGTACTCAAAATGCAGCAAAACATCAGTGCACTGCGTTGTAGACAGTTGCTATGGATGGTCAACAAAGTAGTGTATTTTTGTGAGCTGGGTCTCTAACAGAACACGAGGGTCCCTTTGGCTTATCTTAGAAGCAGGATGTCGGGTTACAGTAATGCTGAACACAATACACCCTTTCATTACCTACAGTAACTTTTGGTAAGGTGGCATAGCTTTCTACAGTATGCCAAAGTCCTGACAATCGCTGCAGCAAATGGGAGTTAAGACCAAACAGCAGTTCTGAAGTCCAAGAACAGAGACGTCTAAAGTCTATTTTAAGAAGCATCGCAGGTTTGTTTTCCATGAATGAATAGACACACCCATTATTGTACAAACACATTCAGAACTACTGAGTGAAGTTGATTTGTCACATTGACCAACATGGTCCAGAAAGGCCATAACTCATAACCATGTACACGGATTTGGAAACTATATTCCATAAGAGGTGGAAATGGCTGTAAGTTATTGTTTTGATAATTGATAGAAATGATCTATTTCACTTAACTGTATATGAAGTTTCAGGCCTAGTAAAAACAGCAGGCGAAGGCTGGTTAAATACTACTTTGGAAGTTTCAGCTGTGCAGTACGTTAATATCCAGGAGTTGAGAAGCTGCCATGTAGAGCGGTTAGAGAGTAGAGTCGGTTTAAGTAAACAGGAGTGTGCAAGATCCCACAGCTGCCAGCGTCAACATTGGAATGATTTTTACATACACCAGAACCAGCTCACGCACATCAATGATGGACCAGACCACTTTCAAACAGTAGCCAGCACTTTAACCAACCCAAACAGTACACACGAACCTCAAGTAGAAAACCAAGAGGATTGAAGCATGTCACCTACTGGTTTCAACCTACAATTGCTCTGGCGACATTGCTATGCAGCAGACACTGTGGTCCTTGTGTGCAAGGTTGGGTATTGTGACAGCAATCTGTGGTCGCATTAAATCCATTTAACCTGTAACTCATTTCCATTTTAACTGACCAAACAAGTGAGTAGTAAAAACCAGAAGGCTTTTTTTTTTAACCTTTAACTAGGCAAGTCTTAACTCACTTCCACCCGTCTCCCAGCTATACCTTCAGGCCAGACTGCAGGCAGAGTGGGCTAGACTCCTGAGACCAACACTCCAGTTCTTCCTGATCGCTGCATCCGTGTACACTGGCCTGTCCCGTGTGTCAGACTACAAACACCACTGGAGCGACGTCCTGGCTGGCCTAATTCAGGGAGCACTCGTGGCCATACTGGTGGTGAGTTACCATCACACTTCATTTGGTTAAGGCAATTCAGCTTTTATTTGTCCATTTGTTACAATAGAAATTGCGCTCCGCTACTATTACCCAGAGGTTAGAGGGGTATTTCATCCAGACCCAGTGGATTGTAGTCAAAAGGTGTCTCCTGACCTGAAACTATTTCGACCTATACATGTCCCACTCGCAAAGCCTTACTTCCTACCTAAGTAGCAATTCTCTTCAATAAAATCATGAACTGAGGTAAGTCAACAGGTTAACCATTTCCCCCCAGAGCTGTCCACTGACACTTCTCTTTCCCCTGCAGGTATTTTTTGTGTCAGACTTCTTCAAGAAGAGGGTGGAACCTCAGGAAGATGTGGAGATTCCCCACAACAGCCTGCAAGAGACACCCACTAACGGAAACCATTACGACAGCAGCCCCAACTAAGCTATAGAGAAGAGGAACCGTACACCTGCGTATCTGGTGGGAAGCGTTTACTGCATGCACATCATACCCCACCGAGGGTCAGACCACTGGGGTGGAAAGGAAATATGCGTCTCAAATGGCATCCTATTCCCTACATAGTGCACTAGTTTTGACCAGGACCCATAGGGCTATGACCAAAACTAGTGCACTATGTAGGGAATAGGGTGCCATTTGGGAATCAACCAGACATGTGAATGTAACCCTGCTTTGTGCTTTCCTGACCCTATGACCTGGAGCCAAGCTGTCTGAGCTCCCTATTGGACTCTGAGTCCCACCCATGTTGCCTTGGCTGGACTGCTACTATTACAGCTTCCTGTGTATTATCCAGACCAATATAATGTATCTTCACCTGAAGCAACAAAAAAACAAACAATATATATTTTTATCCAGCTGTATGTTAAAAGAAATCACTATACAGACTTTTATTAAAATTGTTGAAGTATGTACAAATGTTGCGCTTTTTGGAAAGATAAGCCATTTTATGCTTATTAACACATAAAAAATTCTGTAATTTGTCTGGATGTCATACTCAAACCAACAAACACAGGTCTGTCTTACAAAGGTGTCACTCGGTCACAAAATACAACAAATCACAGATATAAACTGGCAGCAAACACAATATCCCTCTTGATTTTCGTAATACCTGTAATGAAAAACAAAAGAAATACATGAGTATAATTGTTCAATGTACACTGCTGTAGGTGCCTCCAAGCTTGACAACAACTCAGTCCAAGATATTGGCAGAGTCAAAAAACTGCACTAGTTGGAATTAAGCTGAACCCCAACACAGTGTTGGTTGTCTCCATTGACTACTAAGGATGTTTAGACTTTAGTTTTGTGAGCTGTGGTTGTGTCTTCGTAACAGAATGTATTTTAACTAGGGGAGATGTCTTCACTTTGGGACACAGGCACAACCAACATGAGGATTCTCTGAGCCCTGGTAGTAGTACACCAAGTTTAACTCTGGCATACATATGTCGGCATCGGGGCAGTCAGCAGAAGAGATCAGATTACCCTCTGCAGACTTGTTCTACTATTGGTTTAAACTGTAGACTTACAGACCACACGAGCATTCTGTCAGCCTGAAGGCTACAACCAGTAGATGTAGAGCAGATCTTACCCTCCGCAAACTTGTTCTCCAGCTCGGTGTTACCGATGGCCTTGGCTGCTTGACACATCTGACGGAGCAGCTCCTCCAGGCGACGCATGCAGCGGATGATACTCCCTACAGACAGACAGACACAGGGGTCAGCGACCACAGACGGAGCAGAGAGACAGGGATCCGTACTCAGACAGGAGTCTCTTGAGATCTGGGTCAGTTTGACTACAGTGATAGCCCGCAGTCAAAACAACAGCACTGGAGTCATTCAAATAGAGGATGTGTGTGTATAACTAGGGAAATTCGGGGGAGTTCAGTTACGATTCGGCCAAAGGCCATCAAATGGTTCTTCGAAGAAGGTTCTAACTGAACTATACGATACCATGAGTACCAGCCACACCAAGGTTTGCCTCTCAGTGTGACCAGAACACCAACCCTCCTTATAAAAAAAAAAAAACAACCACAGTTTACAGCTTCACATGGAATCCAGAGCCAAAATCTCAGAAGGATCTGATAACTGAACTATGATCTGTGCGTCACAAAGAGGGGAGATGCATATTTTCCTGCTCATGTCAGGGTGAAATACCAGTCTTATCTCTAGAGTTACTTTGAAGAGAGAATGAGAGCATTAGGGGGGATGATCTGTTTCAGCTATTTCTCATAATTTTAAATCCTCTACACTCATGGTGCCTTAAAAGCTACAACCTGGGATTTGTTTTTCAGCAAAACAGCAGCTCTGTCACTTGTTTTGGTATGGGACTCGGGAAATGTAACCCCTCAAATTCATAGATGCCCGTCTAGATGCAAGGACAGACACGTGATGGTAGTAAACATATTTTGAAGCTATTCATTACACGAGGTAGAAATCTGTTATTCCCTGAATTGTACCTCAGAAAAACAGAAACCTTTCCAGCCATAAAGGACTAGGCCTACTGCCAATACAGAATGCAGAGAAAACCATATATTTCAACATGAGAGTTCATCACCCGGTCTTCTGGCTCTCTTTCCACGTACTACAACATGCCAGTTTGCAAAACAAATAAAAAGTTATCAACTGCTAGTCAGAGACATTGGCCAACAGAAAAACAACAATTGGAAGGCTGTCCATTAGATTGGCACTTACCTTGCACTGATTGCAAGTGGCTCTGGATAAGAATACCTGCTAAATGACTCAATGTAATGGGGCTACCCCACACGGAAACAGAAAACCTAAATTTGGAGCGCGCTGTCCATTTCTTAGGCACTGGACAGATAGAGCGCCAGGTGAGTTACCTTCAAAGACGTCGGTCATCTTGCAGATCTGGGCGAAAGTGGCGCCGTTAGCCCAGGTGTAGACCACGTCCATCAGGTGAGGCTTGAACTTGTCCAGGTAGGTATCCTCATCCACCTCCAGCTTAGCCTCCGCAGACACCTTGGCAACGCGCTTGGCACACTCCTGACAACCAGTTCCAGGTTTTATTACATCCATGTGACAGTCATGGGTTGCGTGTAAAATTACTTTAATAGTGCACTCATTTTGACCAGAGCCCTATGGATACTGGTCAAAAGTAGTGCACTACAATTGGGACAAGTCCAGATCCCGAAATACATTGCTATTGGGTATAGGCTAACATTAAAAAAAACAGAATTTAAAAAGGGAAAACAAACAAAAAGTACAAATGATAAGTACATGGCATTTCTTACACTTTGATTATACCATTTCAGCAAACATCCATTCACATGAAGGCAAACACTCAGGCAGGGAGACCCAATCTAATCTTTCACCAAACATCTAGATTGTAGACGGCGCTTCTAGCTGACAGGTTTCCGCAGACAGAAACAGCAGTAAGTCAATAGAATAGGTAGACTGGTTGGATTCCAAGTCAAACATACATTGCAGTGTAGATAAACATGTCGGTGTATGCCTTGGTTCACAAACAGCATGAGCTAAGTGTTAGAAACCACACATCGGAAAAGTAGACTAAACCAGGCCTGAGGGGTGCATCACAAAGCAGAATTAAAGTGTCGAGTTTGTTACCATCCCCGTTTCAATTCCATACGCAAGTTATTTAAATCATATTTAGAAAAGCCTGCTGCTAAACTCATTGGCTATATCCCAAACGGCACCGTATTCCCTACTGTCTCCAGTGCACTACTTTTGACCTGGGTTACACATATTGATCCT
This sequence comes from Salvelinus fontinalis, assembly GCF_029448725.1. NCBI lineage: Eukaryota > Metazoa > Chordata > Actinopteri > Salmoniformes > Salmonidae > Salvelinus > Salvelinus fontinalis. Next base: position 37,033,250 of record NC_074685.1, read on the forward strand.
GCTTTGTAACCTATGCTAACCACCAGGACAGTGCTTATTCTGCTGGAGTGAATAGTGTTTACCTGCATCTGTCTCAGAGGTCCGGCCAGCTGCTCTGTCAGCTTGGGCATCTCGGTAACCTGAGGGGAAGGAAGAGAACAAAAACACAACGACGTTAGGTCTAAAGCGCTGGACACACCGCGACCACCTGCTGGGTGTCGAGGAGCAAACGTGTTTTTGCCAATTCAACACGTTGAATCATTTGAAAAATTGAAAATGTTGGCCGATACTGTGGTAAGAGCAGGATTATTGATCATTCTCTGCCTTCAGCAAGAACACTAAGGTAACCTGCCCAAACGACTACCGACCCGTAGCACTCACGTCTGTAGCCAAAAGTGTCAATGAAACGTTACTGCTGCCAGTAGGTTATTGATTTAAGGAGAAACATGCAGAGAGCTAGCTCAGTAATGGGAGCGAGCAGTTTTATGTTTCTTGACCTCATTTCTACGGTCTAGGCTACAGTGCCTTCAGGAATGTATCCGTACCTCTCGACTTAATCCACATTTTGTTGGGTCACAGGCCGAATTCAAAATGCATAAAATAATATTTTTTCCCCCTCTCACCCATCTACACACAATACCCCATAATAACAAAGTGAAAACACGTTTTTAGAAATATTAACACATATTTGTAAATTATTGTAAATGAAGTAAAGAAATCTCATGTACATAAGTATTCATACCCCTTTGCAATGACACTCCAAATTGAGCTCCGCTGCATCCAATTTCCTTTGATCATCTTTGAGATGTCACTACAACTTGATTGGAGTCCACCTGAGGCCAATTCAATTGTTTGGACAAGATTTAAAAAGAAAACTGTCTTTAAGGTCCCACAGTTGACAGTGCATGTCAGAGCAGAAACTACACCATGAAGTCCAATGAACTGTCCGTTGAGCTCCGAGATAGAATTGATGATACATCTGGGGAAGGTTTTAAAACAATTTATAGAGTGTTGAAAGCTTCCAATCGCACAGTGGTCGCCATCATTGGGGGGGAAATATATATATATATATATATATATATATATATATATATTGATCTACCCAGACTATGGCTAGAGCTGGCCGTCCAACCAAACTGATCAACCGGGCAAGAAGGACCTTGGTCAGGGAGGTGACCAAGAACCCAATGACCACGCTGACAAAACTATATCCTTGGCTGAGATGGGAGAACCTGTCACAAGAACAACAGTCTCCACAGCACTTTACCAATCTGGGCTTTATGGGAGAGTAGCCAGACAGAAGTCTTCCTGAGAAAAAGGCACATGACAGCACACCTGGAGTTCACAAAAATCCCATTGAAAGTCTGGAAAGACTTGAAGATTGCTGCTCCCCATATAAATTAACAGAGCTTGAGAAAATCTGCAAGGAAGAACGGGAGAAAAGCTGATACACTCAAGACAACTCAAATCTGTAATCACCGTCAAAGGTGCTTCTACAAAGTTTTGACCCAGGGGTGTGAATACTTATGTAAATTAGATATTTCTGTAATTCATTCTCAAAAAATTTTGCTACCATTTTTAAAACATGTTTTCACTTTGTCATTATGGGATATTGTGTGTAGATGGGTAAGATATATTTTTATTTAATACATTTTCAATCTAGACTAACAAAATGTGGAATAAGTCAAGGGGTATGAATACTTTGAAGGCACTGTAAATGTTTCTTCTCAAAAGGTCATGGATGACCGCAATGATGACCTTAGCCTTTTCTCCCGCCACATCAACTCTAGCTGGCTAAATGTCTGACTGGTAAAGGTCACAGATTGCTGTCCACTCTCCAGGTAGTCACCATTGTTACCCTTGCTAATAGTAAGTCAAATATTGTTAAATTGACTTAAGACAAAGTTAAGTCAAAAACATGATTACATACATAAATAAACTCAGGAGATGCACCGAAGTACTTAATGCAGCTGGTGGCCACACCAGATACTGACTTACTTTTGAACCCCCCTTTGTTCAGGGACACAATCAATTTCTGTTAGTCACATGTCTGTGGAACTTGTTCAGTTTATGTCGCAGTTGTTGAATCTTGTTATGTTCATAATATTTACACATGTGAAGTTTGCTGAAAATAAACGCAGTTGACAGTGAGAGGACGTTTCTTTTTTTGCTAAGGTTACACACACACACACACACACACACACACACACACAGTACCAGTCAAAAATTTGGAAACCTACTCATTCAAGGGTTTTAATTTATTCTACATTGTAGAATAGTGAAGACCTAAAAACTACGAAATAACGCATATGGAATCATGTAGTAACCAAAAGTGTTAAATAAAAAAATATATTTTATATTTGAGATTTTACAAAGTAGCCACCTTTTGCTTTGATGACAGCTTTGCACACTTGGCATTCTCATTCCTTCTTAATACGTTTGAACCAATCAGTTGTGTTGTGACAAGGTAGGGGTGGAATACAGAAAATAGCCCTAATTGGTAAAAGACCTAGTCCATATTATGGCAATAAGCAAAGATAAATGACAGTCCATCATTACTTCAAGACATGAAGGTCAGTCAATCTGGAAAATGTCAAGAACTGAAAATTTCAGTCGCAAAAACCATTCAGTGCTATGAAATTGGTTCTCATGATGACCGCCACAGGGTTCGCTCTTCTGCAGAGTATATGTTCCTTAACTGCACCTCAGAAATTGCAGCCCAAATAAATTCTTCAGAGTTCAAGTAAACAGACATCAACTATTCAGAGGAGACTTAGTAAAATCAGGCCTTCATGGTTGAATTGCTGCAAAGAAACCACTACTAAAGGACACCAATAAGAAGAAGAGACTTGCTTGGGCCATTAGACCGGTGGAAATCTGTCCTTTGGTCTGACGAGTCCAAATTTGAGCATTTTGGCTCCAACCGCCATGTCTTTGTGAGACGCAGAGTAGGAGAACGGATGATCTCCACATGTGTGGTTCCCAACGTGAAGCATGGAGGCGGTGGTGTGATGGTGCTTTGCTGGTGACACTGTCAGTGATTTATTTAGAATTCAAGGCACACTTAACCAGCATGGCTACCACAGCATTTCACAGCAATACGCCATCCCATCTGGTTTGCACTTAGTGGGACTATCATTTGTTTTTCAACAGGACAATGACCCAAAACACACCTACAGACTGTGTAAGGGTTATTTGACCAAGGTGAGTGATAAGTGCTGCATCAGATGACCTGGCCTCCACAATCACCCGACTTCAACCCAAGTTGTCGGACTGCAGGGTGAAGGAAAAGCAGCCAACAAGTGGTCAGCATATGTGGGAACTCCTTCAAGACTGTTGGAAAAGCATTCCTCATGAAGCTGGTTGAGAGAATGCCATGGGTTTGCAAAGCTGTCATCAAGGCAAAGGGTGGCTTCTTTGCAACAGCTGGTGCACGATATCTAAGGAAGTCTCAAGCTATTGCTCGCCTAAGGTAAAGTATCTCATGATAAGCTGTAGACCACACTACCTACCGAGAGAGTTTGTCTGTATTCTTTGTAGCTGTTTACATACCACCACAATCAGAGGCTGGCACTAAGACAGCATTGAATGAGCTGTATTACACCATAAGCAAACAAGAAAAAGTTCACCCAGAGGCGGCGCTCCTAGTAGCCGGGGACTTTAATGCAGACCAAATTTCTATCAGCATGTTAAATGTGCAACCAGAGGAAAAATAACTTTGGACCAACAATACTCCACACACAGAGACGCATACAAAGCTCTCCATCACCCTCCATTTGGCAAATCATCAATACAGGACTAAGATCGAGTCGTATTACACCGGCTCTAACGCTCATCGGATGTGGCCGGAATTGCAAACCATTACAGACTACAAGGGGAAGCACAGCCGAGAGCTGCCCAGTGACACGAGCCTACCAGACGAGCTAAACTATTTCAATGCTCGAAGCAACTTGCTACGAGGCAAGTAACACAAACATGCATGAGAGCACCAGCTGTTCCGGAAGACCGTGATCACGCTTTCTACAGCCGATGTGAGTAAGACCTTTAAACAGGTCAACATCCACAAGGCTGCAGGGCCAGACGGATTACCAGGACGTGTACTGCGAGCATGCGCTGACTAACTGGAGAGTGTCTTAGCTGACAATTTCAACCTCTCCCTGTCAGAGTCTAATACCAACATGTTTTAAGCAGACCACCATAGTTCCTGTGCCCAAGAACACTAAGGTAACCTGCCCAAACGACTACCGACCCGTAGCACTCACGTCTGTAGCCATGAAGCACTTTGAAAGGCTGGTCATGGCTCACATCAACACCATCATCCCAGAAACCCTAGACCCACTCCAATTTGCATACTGCCCCAACAGATTTACAGATTATGCAATCCTCATTGCACTCCACACCGCCCTTTCCCACCTGGACAAAAGGAACACCTATGTGAGAATGATATTCATTGACTACAGCTCAGCGTTCAACACCATAGTACCCTCAAAGCTCATCGATAAGCTAAGGACCCTGGGACTAAACGCCTCCCTCTACAACTAGATCCTGGACTTCCTGACACGCCGCCCCTAGGTGGTAAGGGTAGGTAACAACACATTTGCAAAAGCTGATCCTCAACATAGGGGCCCCTCAGGGGTGTGTGCTCAGTCCCCTTCTGTACTCCCTGTTCACTCATGACTGCACGGCCAGGCCCGACTCCAACACCATTATTACATTTGCTGATGACACAGTGGTAGGCCTGATCACCGACAACAATGAGACAGCCAATAGGGGGGAGGTCAGAGAACTGGCCATGTGGTACCAGGACATCAACCTCTCCCTCAACGTGATCAAGACAAAGGAGAGGATTGTGGACTACAGGAAAAAGAGGACCGAGCACACCCCCATTCTCATTGACGGGGCTGCAGTGGAGCAGGTTGAGAGCTTCAAGTTCCTTGGTGTCCACATCAACAAATTAACATGATCCAAGCACACCAAGACAGTCGTGAAGAGGGCACGACAAAACCTATTCCCCCTCAGGAGACTGAAAAGATTTGGCATGGTTCCTCAGATCCTCAAAAAGGTTCTACAGCTGCACCATCGAGAGCATCCTGACTGGTTGCATCACTGCCTGGTATGTCAACTGCTCTGGCCGCATGGCACGACAGAGCCTAGCGCGAATGGCCCAGTACATCACTGGGGCCAAGCTTCCTGCCATCCAGGACCTCTATACCAGGCAGTGTCAGAGGAAGGCCCTAAAAATTGTCAAAGACTCCAGCCACCCTAGACTGTTCTCCCTGCTACCGCACGGAAACCGGAGCGCCTAGTCTAGGTCCAAGAGGCTTTTGAAACAGCTTCTACCTCCAAGCCATAAGACTCCTGAACATCTCGTCAAATTGCTACCCAGACTATTTGCAGTGCCCCCCTTACACCACTGCCACTCTGTTGTCATCTATGCATAGTCACTTTAATAACTCTACCTACATGTACATACTACCTCAAATAACCGGTGCCACCACACATCGACTCTGTATCGGTATCCCCCTGTATATAGTCTCGCTATTGTTATTTTCACTGGTACTCTTTAATTACTTGTTACTTTTATTTCTTATTCTTATCTGTATTTTTTTTAACCTGAAATGTTGGTTAGGGGCTCGTAAGTAAGCATTTCACTGTAAGGTCTACACCTGTTGTATTCGGCGTATGTGACTAATAAAAACTGATTTGACTTTGAAGAACCTCATATATAAAATATATTTTGTTTAACACTTTTTATTTATTTTTTGGTCCCGTGTGGCTCAGTTGGTAGAGCATGGCGCTTGCAACGCCAGGGTTGTGGGTTCAATTCCCACGGGGGGACCAGGATGAATATGTATGAACTTTCCAATTTGTAAGTCGCTCTGGATAAGAGCGTCTGCTAAATGACTTAAATGTAAATGTAAATGTTTTTTGGTTACTACATGATTCCATTTTTGTTATTCTACAATGTAGAAAATAATAAAAAGAAAAACCCTTGAATGAGTAGGTGTGTCAACTTTTGACTGGTACTGTATATATATATCGACTCTATGAGGTTGGAATAATACTGTGAAAATTACATTCATGTCCTTTTAGTGTAAGGGTTGTGGTAAATTAGTTAACAGACCAATAAGAAAGTTAAATTAGTTAAAAGGAAAACTCCACCCAAAAAGTATATTTTTTAAAACTAGATTTCTGACATGCAAAACCAACAATGGACTAATGAAACAAATACCAAAATATAGTTTTTGGATGGAATTTTCCTTTAACAGACCAATAACAAATCTCTCTGCCAATAACAGCTCATTTTCAGTTTTCCCCTCCCCACCCAGACTACTCCCAGACAGTCTTAGCAAAATTATTGCTTGAGAAATTGCTGTTTGCTAAGAAGCTATTTTTGTTTTCAATTAAAATGGTTGAAAAAAACTCAGTATGGTAATTAACTGTTACTCAAAATTGATATTGATATTAAGAACTGCTGCATTGGACCTTTAAAGGTCAGTGGTGAAGTGAAAGTCTACCTCCTGCAGATGGGGGGATACAAGACCGTTAACCACATTTTTGTCTTTATAAAGATTCCCACTTGTTTGTGGGAAATAATAATTAGTGTGACTATCTTGATCCCATTTCCCACTCTCCCATGGCAGTGCCTCAGGCCCCCAAAGCTCCCTCTCTGTGCCCTACTCCCAAGCCTATTCTGTCTCTGGCTCAGTGCCCTGTGTGACGCCCCATTAACCCCTGATGTTTTTAGCCTGTCATGAGATCTTCTCTGCCTGCCTGCCTCAGCCCTCACCAGCTTCTCCAGCAGCAGCAGCAGGTGGAAGCTCTCCCTCCACACAGAGAAGAGGGAGCAGCTGCATAAATATCAACATACAGCACACTGTAGCCTTTATGCGGGGAAGTGGGGCGACAGGACACTGGATGACAGCTGCATGTGAATGTCACAGAGCTGATCTGCTAACAGACACAGAGGCATGAGAGACAGAGAGAGCGAGACAGAGAGAGAGAGAGACAGAGAGACTTGCAGGCAGTAGATATGACATGATACATATAGAAGCCTAAAACTAAATTGCAGTATAGACAGTAGACATGATAATACACGAACACAGAGCTAGACCCTTAAATGTAGTGTTGACATGAGGCACACACGGCACTAGACCTTTGCTCAAGAACACACCTGTACTGTCATTACACTACGACACTCAAAACACATGGAGCTAGAACGACCAGCATTTCACGCCCACCACTAAGCTGGAACACACCCTTACTGAGGGCTGCCATACTGAGAGCAGCAGTGAAGAGGCTGTGGCGCCCTGCTTACAGAGAACAATGAACACTCCGAGAGGAGAAACGTGCCGGAGAATTAACTTTTGGCAGAGTGACCACCTGCCTGTACGATGGAGTTTAAAGAGTGGACTTTGCCATTGGGGAGGTCAATAATCGAGGAGGCCAAGACAAAAAGTCTTCAAACATTTGACACAGGAATTCCTTGTTTTGAGAGGAAGCATCAAGAGGATGTACTGAGGATTTGATTAATTTAAACACTTAACATTCAAGATATGGGAAGATTAGACTACTATCAGACTTGAAGTAATAGGTCAAAGCGCTTTTAGTGAAGGGTGTAAGAAATGCCGTGACGACATTTGAAGTTGAAGAGTGGGGGGGGGAAGAAGATTGTTGCTTATCCAGCCAAAAGTATGTTTTAACTGATTGCGCAGGAAAAGACGTGTGTGTGTGTGTGTGCGACTTACGTTCTCCTGGAAGACGAAGACGCTGAGTAGAGCGGTAACCTGTTCTGCGGACAGATCGTTGAACAGGCCGTTGAACACCATCTCAGTCAGTAGAAGCTCATCAGCACTGGATCAAAACACAGGTCTCAGACCAGTCAGTGGTTTTTAATAGCATGTTGATATAGATAACTGTTCTAAGAACAGCTGAACACCATCTCAGTCAGTAGAAGCTCATCAGCACTGGATCAAAACACAGGTCTCAGACCAGTCAGTGGTTTTTAATGGCATGTTGATATGTTCTAAGAACAGCTGAACACCATCTCAGTCATCAGCAGCCAGGGGTTAAAGCAACAAACAAAAAATCCCATGAGAAACTTAAGCAGATCGCAGATGGATTGTCTGGGGCCAAGTTAACGTCAAATTTCATGTAAGAAAGTCATGACCATCATATCTTTTTTTATGTGTATTAAACTGCGAGTTTGGACAATTCCAGTCCTCCCCAGGATAACGTTTATATGGAAGCACTGAGAAGCTTAGTTCTGGTAACTTTTTTAGAAAGGACATTATACTCCAAAATGAATGAAAATAAAATGATGCAGACAGACTCAAATATGTCCACCTCCAGAAATTATGCCCAAAACATATTGGTAAAAATGAGAATTATTTTTTAGATATTGGACCATGTATATAACCTATGCATGATCTGCATTATCAGATGTGCTATTAGCAATAAGACGTATCACCTGTAGCTCAACTGATGCAGCATAGTGGCTATAAAATGCACATAGGCTGGAGCATGTAGTTTGTGCATCTGCATTTACCCCATTGGAAACATCCTGATTGTTATTATTAATACTTATTAAATAATGACAAATTATTATTCGCTAGAAAAATCTTACGTTTTTATTACAAAGTATGTCATTGCCCTTTTAAGATTGTCCCCTTGGAGATCTTGCGTAGTGATGGACATTCCGAGTCTCTTTTGTGAGCCGAATCATTTGGCTACATTCACCTAAAAGAGACATTCATTTGGCTCCCAAACGGCTCTTTGTTCAGTAATGCTTACAAATTGACCTAAAACCATTCATTTGGCTCCCAAACGGCTCTTTGTTCAGTAATGCTTACAAATTGACCTAAAACCATTCATTTGGCTCCCAAACGGCTCTTTGTTCAGTAATGCTTACAAATTGACCTAAAACCATTCATTTGGCTCCCAAACGGCTCTTTGTTCAGTAATGCTTACAAATTGACCTAAAACCATTCATTTGGCTCCCAAACGGCTCTTTGTTCAGTAATGCTTACAAATTGACCTAAAACCATTCATTTGGCTCCCAAACGGCTCTTTGTTCAGTAATGCTTACAAATTGACCTAAAACCATTCATTTGGCTCCCAAACGGCTCTTTGTTCAGTAATGCTTACAAATTGACCTAAAACCATTCATTTGGCTCCCAAACGGCTCTTTGTTCAGTAATGCTTACAAATTGACCTAAAACCATTCATTTGGCTCCCAAACGGCTCTTTGTTCAGTAATGCTTACAAATTGACCTAAAACCATTCATTTGAAGCATTGGAGTGTCAGCAACAATCCTGCAAGTCAGTTTGATGCACACAGTTTAACAGAGAAAATAAAATGTTTGAGAACACATTTGGGGATACAGTGAGCTCCAATATGATATTTATGCGTCTGACTTTCTCACTCATTATTATTCACGATTCAGTCGGGATTATCCGTAATCATGGTAGCGTCCACATTAATGTAGAACTGAGTAGAAACATATATTCTTATTTACAATAAAAGTGACTCCAAAATGGCAATACTTTATTCACCATTTATTTCTATTTGGCACAAAATAATCTGAAACAACCAAAACGAAGAGCAAACACATCCAACAAATGTGTTGAGTCAAAAGCATGATGTAGTCATTGTGTGCTAGGAATACGCGACCAAATACTACACTTTTGACTACTTTAATACACAAGTGAATTTGTCCCAACACTTTTGGTCTCCTAAAATGTACAGAAAGTGCTGTAATTTCTAAACCACAGAATCCAGACATAATTTAATTAAACAATATTCAAAAATATATTGACCCGGGCAAATGAATCTCCTACTAAGTTAATCATAAGACACTTAAAATGCATCAGTGATTTAGTTTCCTGCAACTTTCTGACACACAAGAATGCCCCAGTATGTGTGTGTGGTGAGTATGTCTACACTGTGTAGCTGTTAGCAATTATGCTAACTATAACCACCTGGTAGAGATGGAAAGGCTTTCCCAAAAACATTCTCAATTAAATGTTACCTACAAAGTAGCTTATGCCTACCTGGCAGAATGATATGATTATTGGCATTAGTCAAGTGACCATTTGCTTTGCAAACTCTGCAATCACATCGGCAACCAAACCATGGGCCCTGGTGCACACTTGAATTAAAAGGGTAACTATACACCCAAACCCACAAAATTCTTATATTTTTTTCCCAGACCTGAAAAGTAGTCTCTTGATGTGTTTTAAGCATTGTTGTGGAATTTTTACGATATAAAAAAAAAGCTATTGAGAGCAAAAACATGAAGAGACAAAAATAAAACCAATTTTATAGGGCCCTATTTGGGTAAAGTGTTACCGGTGGCTTTTCCTTTCCTTACCTGCTGATCTCACAGGCCACTCGGCCCTTCATTTCGATCACATCCGAGGAAGAGGCAAACCCGAGACGCCTCAGGACGCGCTTCCTGCACTTGAGCTCGTCCATCTGCAGCACGGTTCGAGCCTTCTTCAGCTCCCGCTTGGCCCCTTTGATATCCCCCGCAATCTGACAGACACAGGATAACATGACACTTGAAACCCATTGCGCCCTACTAAGGAACCACATGACGAAAATATTACTGATCTCAGTGCTAACAACCAGACCATAGACCGCTTTCAAGGAAACAAATATGTACATTTGTCATTAGGCTGACCAATCCATTTAAAATGTACCATTTTATTCAAATCACAAGGCCATAGTGCGACGTTTTGAGAGTCCAGATGAGCATTTGTCGTGCATGACTGAAGCTGCAAACTGTGGCATTCAATCCAATCAGAGCTCAGCCATAGCCAAGACTGACAGCCGAGAGGGAGATGGTGGTTAACAGTCTTGGTCTGTTCGGGGCAGTTGTTTTCCTCTCCACCACACACAGTGCCCAAGTGTCCCTGCTTAAAACCATTATCCAATTACAGGCTCACCCAACACACATCATGCTGCAGGGAGTCTGACTGACCACAGGGGCGACTAGACAACACCAGTATTAGGTAACCTCAGTCGGCACAGCTCTAGAGTCAGATGTTTTTTTTTTTTTACATATGTCGTGGAGTATACAGGTTACGAGATGTGGGCGCCGAGTGATATCACTTAGTAAAGTAAAAGTGTGTGTAAGGTACAGATGGGGTTTGAAAAATTTGGATATTCGAAATAGGTCTACATGTTTTTTTTCAATGTACGTTTTTAACCGGAGCATTGCTTTGATTAACCAACATTTCAATTTGTCATTTAGCAGACGCTTTTATTCAAAGAGATTCAGGGTGTTCACACTATGTCCCTTACAGACAACTTTTGTGAACTCGGCGCGGTACGCTTCATTTTTTTGTGCAGTGTGAACACGCCAAAGGAACTCAGACCTGTCAAAAGTGCCCCGAAGCGAACAAAACTGAGACCAATCTCAGAGGTGGTCCGAGTTTAGTTCGCTTGAATTCCACCATCCGGTTCCCTTTAAGGACACTGAACACAAAGCTCCCCAGGTTCACTTGTCATTATTCCCACACCACACACTAGACTACGGCAACACTGTTTCACCTGCCATAATGCCATAAATGAGAAGATGAGCAGGTTCGTGGAAAAGCTTTGGGATAGCTTTGGATATTGATTAGCGATTGTCAAGGATTTACAGAAAGAAAGTTTTGGGTTCAGATTATTTGTTTGCAATATGTGATCTAAAGGCTAAGAGAGCATCATAAATTGTTCATTCAATTGTGGGGTTTGAATAGTGCGCCAAGACAACATATTTGGAGAGAATTACAACAGGGTACAAAATCAATTCTAGGGGCAGTAGCCTACATTGGGTGTACAATTTTCAATTACAGCATTAATTCATCTGCAGTTTTTCTTCTGTTATTTATTCAGTTACCAATAATATTAAATGTTAATATTATCTTCTGATGACAATCATGTATAATCTTTTAACTAAATGCAATCTATCAGCTTCCAAATGTAAGTGGGTAAATCTCACTGTCCAATAACACATTCTGATGCAATGGCAGAGTGCATTGAGTGAATGTTGGAAAAAATATCTTGGCTCCTTCTAAACATAGCAATGTGAATGCAGAGAGGACTCGGACCTTATTCAAAGGCAAGGGCAGTGTGTCTACTTAGCTTCTTTTTTTGTTTTTACCTCAGAGTTCAATTTAAAGAGGACTCGGATCAATACTTATAGAGGCCTGTGTGTGAAAACAGTCTTACAGTAGTTAATGCATATATTTTCGTACCCCCCCCCAATGTACTGGTTCCCCATGGGAGTCGAACCCACAAGCGCCATGCTCAACCAACAGAGCCAGATAGGACCAATACACAAACAACAAGCTACACACGTGAAGGCCACCGGTCTGCTACCAGTCTTTCTCTGGGGAACACGTCATAAAATCTACATTGAAAGGTATGTTGTTTTATTCAATTGAAATGGCATGGTATATCCATGTAGTATGTAACAAAGTCAAACTGATATTTTTTATAAAATTTTGAAAAAGCCTGTGTTAAAACAGGCCTATCATTTTTTGGGGTGTAAAAATGAACACTCACAAGTTTCCAATACTAACGTCCGTTCGGACATTCGAATAACCATGCACATCCCTAGCGTAAGGTTATGCCTACGCATTTTATTCAAGCCCAAGTCATCCCAGAAAAAACACCCGGAATAGAACCAGCTTTGTGTTACTAGTGAAAGAGTACGTCTGTCCGTCTTCCCTGCTGTAGCAGGCCGATCAGTTGTGCAGTGGCCCAATCCCAGAGGCCAGGCAGAGGATTGGAGATCTTTTTCGAGCAGCTATAAATCTCACGTCATGCCTAATCAAACATGGTGTGTGTGTGTGTAATCTGGTTTATAGGGCTTTATCCCTTCCCATGCGTAGACATGTAATACATCCCACACACAGAGATAACAGAGGTCAAAGGTCATGACCTAGGCCAGTTGTAGGAGCAGGGAATGGAAAATATAAATAACTGACCCAGCATAGTACAGCTCTGGACTTAAAAGGAAAGATTCACCCATTTTGAATGCTATATTGCTTTTGTGCATCTCTGAGCGATGTTCAATCGATTCCAGGGTCATTTCATGGTTTCATGTGTATCTGAGTAATTGCCATTCAAAGCAGGCAGAAATCTGGTATTACGTAGCACTGTGATAAAGTCGCTCCGACTACACTGGAAGTTAACAGGAATACGACTTTTAGATCGCGAAAAGAGTCTATCCTACATGTTAGATTTCAATACCGGTGTCATAACGCGGGAGGTTGTCTTCCACATTTCTCCTATTTGTCCAACTCTTCAGTCCAGGGTGCATTGCATGGAGCCTTTGCATTGCCGCTGTGAACATCCGACTCCACTCTGCGAGGCACATCAATCTGCAGATTGAACATGGTGAGATTGTAGACTCCTAAATTGATAGTGCAGTTTGTTCAGGCGATTTTACAGCCAACTACCTACTTCACATGCTGAAACGTACTTGTATTATTGTACGTAGCTACCCAGCAAGCCGACAGACAGCATTACATGGGTTTTGTAGTCGACTTGAGCCGCAACAGATTTCCACATGTTGCTACCAACATTATGACAAAATGAAACATTTGTTCACAACAAAAATAGTTTTCACATGTGTTATATAACTCTGTAAATTACAGGAATGGGTGGTTTTGAATACATTTTTCCTTTAAAGCTGGAATATGTAACTTTTTGGGCTTCCCAACCAAATTCACATAGAAAGGTGTTATAAATCTGTCACTCTCATTGAAACAAGTCTAAGAAGCAGTAGATCTGTTCTATGTGTGCCATTTCTATGATTGCCATTCTTAAGTTTTGTTTTTGTGTCTTTTACATTTGGATTTGTACACCAGCTTCAAAACATGTGAAAATACAATATTTCTGGTTATGAAAAATATATTTCACAGCGGTTTAGATGGTACAATGATTCTATACACTATACTTGGTTGTTTTGTCACAAACTGAAATTAGGCATATTCTTAATTTTTGCAAACAGGAAATAGCGGAGCAATTTCTCCATAGTGCTTCTTCAACACTCATCGTCTCACAGGTACTTGGCCACACAAATATTAACTTTACTCCTCATTTCATAAATATCTCCCTCCTTGGCATTTCAGAGCCACAGCCAATTAAAGAGAGGCACAGTCGGTTGGTGCCGAACGTTCTGCCGTATTTAGATGAACGAAGGAGAGCGATCTCATTTCCATCGGATATTGTACTTCACCACACCCTATGCCTGTTTCTGTCAGTACGTGACCGTTTCCAGCTCAGACGGACAGGAAGAGACCAAAAACAATTGTTCTGATTTAGGCTAGATCTACGTAAGTGACAGGAAAAAAAGCAAGCCTTGGGGTGTGGGGCGCGTGGGGGATTTAGTACAGAAGCTTTGATTTACGTCGACAGGGGGGGGGAAACGATGTTCAAAATCAGTCAAATACTTTTCGTCAAAGTCCATGTTTGTTGAACCCCAACCTATCCACAAAACAAAATACCCATCAGCCCCACTGACAAGCCTCTCAATCATTACTTACTGACAGAACATTAAATGGTGCCAGCAACACACTGGGCAGTGTGGCCCTACGGGACATGAACCAACCAACCATCCCAAATACCACCACCCCACCCATCCTCACCAGGGCTTTCCTCTCGCAGAGGGAGTAGACGGCCTCCAGGCTGGGGTCAGAGTGCATGGGGTGGGAGTACATCCTGTGTTCGAATGCCTCCACCTTCTGGATGACCTTCTTCAGGCCCGGGTCCTTAATGCCCATGTCATCGATGGGGTCCAGAAGGGGGATGCCGTCCGGGAACCTCTTCTGCACCTCCTGTGTGGTGGAGACGGGACCAGAGAATGATCCATGATCACCGTTGACAAAGAGATGTATTCTATCTACAGTACTAGTCAAACGTTTGGACACCTACTTATTCACGGTTTTTCTACATTGTAGAATAATAGTGAAGACTAACACATATGGAATCGTGTAGTAACCAAAATGTTTATGATAAAGGTTTATCATGGTGTTGTGTCCTCCAGGAATGCAAACTGGTGAGGGCCCAAAAAGGTGACCACTGTTTTGCACGAAAAAAAAAGAAAAGAAAAATGTGCCTATTTTCAGAGTTGGGTTGTCACAATACCAACATTGTACTAATGATGTGATACCAGGCCAAGTATCACGATACCGAGAAGTATTTCGATACCACAGGGTTCTCACCTGTATGGATTTGAGCATGCTCTGTCGGTTGTCATAAGGCCGCAGGTCTTTGGGGCTGCAGAGGCGAACTGAACTGATGGAGGTCAGGAGGTGGAGCATCACAGGAACCACCTGATCAGAAGCAATACAAAATGATACGTATATTAGTTTATGCGTACAGTTACTATACAAACATCTACGTATCTATTTTACTTAGTATCAAACATTGTAGCTGTCATCACAGCCATCATCATTGACTGACGCAGGAGATCCTGAACACTAACGAAATGGGGTTTTAAATGCATATACAGAACTAAGACACAATTCTGTCTGCTGGTATGTCTACGGGATCTGTATATTGGCACAAACTGCAGAACACCCGATTCAACTAATCAACCTCTCCATTTAAATCAAATTTGATCCCCTAGTCTGTACTTTTTAATGCCAGAAAGGCCACTGGATATTGGTCTGCAGATCCCTCCAGTCCACACACTGCCAGATAGACGACACAGGCTACAGAGGAGCTAGAAGAGCTTGGGGAGAGAGGGACTTTGCCGTACTTTGACAGTGAAGGGGAAGATATGAGGGAGAGAGTGGGGAGAGAAAGAGAGGCTTTGCTTTGACAGAGGGATTCGTCGTAACGCGTTTAACAGGAGCGAGCCCAGAAAGCAGGGCCAGACAGCATTTCAGCTAGAGTTTAAAGGCTCCTCTGAGATATGGAAGAATAATACGAGACAAGAGACAGGCAGGCAGCTAAAGTCATCTAGATCTAGACAGAGCTCACAGAGTAGTTTAGGACAGGAGGACTGCACTAAATAACAAGACAGAATCTAAAAGGACTCGTGCAAAATGGAGGAAACGTGCATAGGCAGCAAAAGAAGCAGCAGTTTTAATGCATGGTACTTGGCAAACTTGGGTTCAAATACTATTTGAAGTCTTTCAAATAGTTTGAGCGTTCGATTTAGCCTGCCGGGAGTGCCAGGTGGGCGAGTGTTGTAGTTGGGAGTTCTCTATTGGTTCCATTGCAACAGGCAAGCTCAATCATGCACAGATACAGTATTTGAAATGATTCAAACAGTATTTGAACCCAGGTGTGGTGGTATTTGGGTAGAAGACAGCCGATATAGTGAGAAGGGGAGACAGAGAGAGCAAGGGGGATATGGGATATATATGAGAGAGGGAGAGAGAAAGAGAGGGATGAAATCTTTTTTTTTTTAAAGTGTCTGTGCCCATATGAACATAAACTAAGACAGAGAGTGTGTGTGCGCGTGTGTGTCTGTGTGTGTGTGTGTGTGGATACGAACCTAAACTGAGAGAAGTCTCAAAGTTTACATGGTGTTTATATTATATGGAGGGTTACAAAACCAAAGGAAAATAAATACATGTTTTAAACGAGGGGCATCGATCCCGACCACACCATTCACGGTGTTTCAATGTGAACATGAAGAGACGGTATAAGACAACTAATGACATAGCATACAAGCTAATTCCTCCTGAAAACAGAGATATAATATGTGTTCCATCTCATTACGTGGTTGTTGCTTTAAGTTAAAGGGACGCTCCAGGACACAGCACAGCAGCAGTTTCCCCATTAACGACTTGGCAGTGTTTGATTTCCTTCAGGCTCAAGGACAGTTACAGTGTAGTAACCCCTCCCATAAATGACTTGTGTGTGTGGTCTACATTCTAGAAAGAACCACTTCAATGTTGGATTCCATCCTGCGGCAGACCACCAAACCAGGAGTACATAGTGTCCAGTGATATTATTGTATCACAGCATTGCATTGGCTATATCTGAACTTGTAAACCATCAGGTCTTTTGACTCTGTGTGAGGCCATATAGGGTCAAAAGTAGTGCACTAGGGCAGTGGTTCCCCCCTTCCATCATTGGGGAACATCCCACACCTTGATCCCCCTGCATTTCTATACATTTCACCATGGGGGTGGATTTTTCCTGCAATTCTACACATTTTGCCATGTCTAATGTGATGTCGGAGCGACTCAAACATTACAATATCTATGAGCAAAAAAAAAAACCAAGCTAAAAACTTGAAGCTGACATGGGCTAGATCTGGGCATTTGTGACAAGTTATAAATAGCTCTGCAATTCCCAATAAAAGGTCTACAATACTTAATTTCAAAATTGCACCTTGTGCATTCTACTATTACAACTTAAGAGTAAGTTGAAAGCCTGAGTCCCCCCCCCCCCAAAAAAAAAGGAAAAAGAAAAAAGGGACCACCGCAATAGAGCGCCATTTCTGACGGAGCCACGTCGTCCCCCATCATATGTACCCACCTGCATTTCACCCTTCTCCCCAGCGGCAGCAGGTTTGGCAGCCTCTGTGGCGGTCTTCTTCACACTCTCCTTACTACAGTGGACCAGCACCTCTACCACGTATAGAGGGTCTGCGTCACCCGTAATGGCCTGGAGGGAAACAATCACATACCCTCAACATGGGTGCAACACTAAGCAGTATGGGGTAACCTAAAGGACAAAAAATGCATAACACAGAACCCCAAAACACATGCGATAAAAACAAGCTATAACACAAGTTGTATCTACATTGTATTCCGTTTTCAGTTTTTAAAAAAGGCCGTTTTCACAGATCCTTTCTGATAACATTCAACATATCAAAATTACCTTGACGTTTGACTTCTTTGAGAAATTAACAACCACGCCCCACCCAAAGTCAGCATCTTCGTTTTTGACCTGGAAAATAGTTCAACATTATAGGTACGTCTGTACGTACAACAAAACACTCATATTGTTCCTTATCTCAGAAAAACTACGTTGGGGAAAAAAATTAAAAATAATCTCCATAAGCCCTTTTGAACAGCACATGAAGACTAAAGAACGATGGTGTACATGTTGTCTTTGGGCTGTGCTACATTGCAAGTACTTGAGTTGGTGGTATTTGGGTCTCTAACCTTGACCAGTCTGCCAGACTGGAGGAAGGGAAGGCAGTATTTTGGCTTGTGGATGAACTCCTCTATCTCCTTGCTCAGTTTGGCCAGCTGTTGGCGGATCTTATAGTAGGTCACCACACTCTCCTCGTTGGGGATCTCTATGGCGTTGTACATCTCTTCCAGCTTCGCCATCTCTGTGGACATCAGAGGAAAGGCAGTCGTACACATAGAAATAGAATTGCTAGAATGGGAACGCACATCACTAGAGTGGGAATTCCGGTATGGAACGAGCAGCTAAAAATAGCAGCTCACACTGATGAATGATATACACAAACTTTCTATTAAATATATTTAATATATTCTATCGCTAAAATTACTTTGTCACAAGCTCGCGGAATCCCGGTGATTCTGCCCAAAGTTTTATGTTAAAATGGAGCTCACGGGGTCATTTTCGTTGTTTGGCAAGGATAGAGGATTTGGAATCTGAATCTGCTATTTTTGATACTATACAGACATCAAAAAGTCTTACCTGCCTGTGACTAGGAGTCCCTTTTTGGCGCTCCGTTTACCTGCCTGTGTCAATTCCAAAGTGCACTGCTAATCAGATCTAATCTGCTAATCTTTACATACAATTTGACAATTGATAATATTCTCACCCATCAGACTATTGTCAATTTAATCTCGTTTTTAGGCTAACTATTTTTATTACTATATATATATATATATATGTGTGTGTGTGTGAAATTAGTTAGGTGTAGTTTCAAGCTGACTGCCAGTGAATGACGGGCAGGGGGAGAAATGACATGTTCTCTTAAACTGATTGTAACACGTTCTTTTTGTGATATTAAGATTCAAACAATGACAGCGTTTTAAACAGACGCGTTCAGGAAAAGCCGAGAACGGGCAGGGGACATGACTTAAAATGGTCGAGTAATTAAAAAAGTCCATTTGGCTTGAGTCAACATGACACTCTCCTAAAGTTGAGAGGATCAACAATACACCAGCAACTAGGCAACATCAAAACACGTCTTTAGAAAGCTTTACTCGTACTATATTTGACCAAACCAAATCAACAGAACAGTCTACCGAATCAATCCGATCTATTCTCTTGAATAAAGCATGACTAGCGGGGGGGAATTCCCAACCAATGGAGAGGTTGAGAACCAAATACAGGACTGGAGTAGGTAGGCCTGTATTCTGTACTCACTCTCTACGACCCCGGGCACAGCCCTGTAGTGCTGAAACTGGTAGAAAGACTTCTCCAGCATGTACTCCGGGTTGATCTCCTCCACGCGCAGCAGGTTGAGAACCATGTTGTAGGTGAGATGGAAGGCACTGTTCAGAGGGTCTGCCGAGCCCTGCGGAGAGAAAGGAGAAGACAGGAGAGAGGTGGTTAGGTTTAGACAGATCGAACGTATTCAGCAGGGTAAGCTCCGGTGGAGCAGGGGAGAGGACGATGGTCATTCAGCTGACTATTCAAAAAGACATACGGTCACGTCATAAGGAAAGCTGAGTAACTCGGTGAATGCATGGGACAAAAGACCCAAGTCATGCTTTTCAATGAGAAACATTGGAATTTCAGATTACCTCATCAATTGAGTGAATTGAAATGGAGTGTTTGGATAACCCTGTCATAAGGACAGCTGAGCAACTCATGGAACAGTTTAACACTTAACGGACCTTGAAATCAGTCAAACATTGTCATCCCGTCCTACTCTGACAAGTCCTCTAGTTAGGGACTGAAACATAAACATGGAGTTTGGAGCTCCCATTAAAATCAACACAAGCTGATGGTGAGTGACTAAATGTACCAAATTGTGAAATCACATTACGGCAGAAAAGTTATCCATTATCCAAAGAAATGTTTGAGACCCCTTGTCGATGAAGCCATGGGCAGTTTGAGTTTCTCAGAATCTTTCTTTCGCAATCAAAACATATCCTTCAGTTGTGTTTTCCAGAAAGCGATTACAAACAGTACAGTAAGAAGATAAATGATATCTACTCCAGCGCAGCCAGATGTCTCATTAAAATACATTTCTGCCATTAATCTGCCATGCGTTCGCCAGTTTTTTCCACAAACACATGAAGTAGCCAGCCAGGACCCCCCGGGGAGTAAGCCCCCCCCCCGCCCAGCGGGTTTAAGAATTGTTTGCCAAAACTATTTTTGGTGGCCTCTGGTACCTTCTAATGCCTTGATTCCATCCGAAATACACAGCAAAATGATTGAATACTTTGAGTTGACATCAGACTGGACACATTTTTTGTGGTATTGTTTACAATTTCAAATAGTGAAAATGTATGAATTCCGTGTATTGTTAGCTTTTTTGGATTTGTCTAGGCCTGTATGATAAGGACTATTTTCTAAGTAAGAAAAAAAGTAAACTTTTGTATTTATTTTTTACATTTAACCCGTCGTCTCTTGAAATTAAAGTATTTTACCGCAATGTATGAATTGCCACAATGTTTGTTCTTCAAATTATGCATTTTATTAAAACAGAATAGCCCAAACTATCTTGAGAAAAAAAAATATTTGAAAATAAAATAGAATTGTGTGATGGGCACCTTTTCTAATGAAGAAATGGGTCTCGAGCAGATGTTCAATTAAGTTCTGGGTCCATACATGTTAAGAGATAGAACGACAGTTAAATTAGTGAAAGAATTTCAACTAGTTGTGTGCAACTTTGAGAATGGCAGAATGTCATTTATAAAAATGTAAAAAAAAAATGTAAGAATCTTGTAAGAGAGTTTGCTGACTTCCCCAGGCTTCGAGCTTCCTTTCAAGAGGCTTTTTCTCAACCATCTGCAATACTGGTATGTTTAAAGAACGAAGCAGGTGTTAATCATGAGCTTCGCTACACAGAAAGCAGCAGTTGACTACTCCGACACGGATTAAATGAATTCGATAGATCAATTATCTTTGAAAATACCATATAAGAAACATTCACTTAACACAATTCAATCCATTTTCTTTTATGATATTTTTACCAGAGTGAGGCTATTGCTCTACTAGCCTAACAATTTATCTGCGGATAATCGCCAAAAAGCCTACCAGTATGCAAATTAGGGAACCAAATAAATGGCTCTCTTACCAATGGGATTCGGTAGGCTGACAAGTCACTCACTTTAACGTCACTGCCTGGCAAGTCCTGATGGACTTCAGATTGAAAATACAAAACGAGAGCTTTAGTTGACTTGTCCCGATGCGATACCATGGACATGTAAACTAAGTTAAATTATTTATAAATGGCAAGGATATGACATCGACCTCAGTCAGTTCGACACCTTTTACAAACTAAAGCTTGCTGTTCGTCCAAGTACAGTAATAACCTACGCACCAGTACTTGGTGGCTGCATACGAAACACACGAAAGAAAATAAAATGGTGCCAGAAAATAGGCTAAGTGGATTTTGACTCATCGTTCCCACATTATATGGGACGTGAAAATTGACTCACAGACGAAGGAGCATCATGCTCTCCCCCTCCTTGTAAAGAAATTTGAGTTTAACCACCACAGTGTCAACACACCCAGGTACCAGGAGGAACAGACAGCCGACTGTCAAACCATCAGTGTTTCCCTGTCATCGCTCACTTTGTGACTGACAGGCGCCTGTCCTATCTATAAAATCGCACATTCTCGCAGGAGAGGGCTCTGCAGACTTATTTTCTAACTACGAATTAACTAGGCGACTTTTCAATTCGCATCACTCATTTTAGCAGGTGGCTCAGCGGAGTTATTTTCTAAAAAAATTGCCTAGTTAATTTAAGTGGAAAAAGTATCTGGCTGAAAATGATTGTGTAACCGGCTGTATAGCCGACAGTGGAAAGGAGGAAAACACTGGTTAAGACCAAGATTAACTGCCCTTTTGTCTGTGAAAGATGGTGTTGCTCAAGCCTCAACGGGCTTCAACCCAGGGCCAACGACACAAGGGACCAGGAAGAGACGGAGGACAGACTGTTCCCCAGAGAGAACCTCTACACTACAGGACCACCTAAATGGAAAGAAAGGTTTGCGCTTTGGGATTTCAGGCTTGCAAGCCAGTTAACCAAACCAAGGATCCAAGGGTCCAGCGGGTTCCTGATTGTGTTAAGACACCCTAAAGACTTGAGGTTTGAACGTGAGAGTCAGTTAATCAAACCAAGAGCCGATAGATGCCTGATTATATCAAGACTCTAAGGACTCCCTATAGGTTAGGAGAAGTGTTTGGCTGCGGCTGAGTGAGTGTGTACTTGCAAATGACCTGAAGGGTCAGGAATGAGCTACAGTTTAGGGGAAGTGTTTTTCTACACAGGCAGTTCTATCTGTCCTTGTCTCTCTCTGTGTGTGCGTGTAAATGACCCGAGGGTCGGGAAGTAGCTCTGTGACCCAGTAGAGAACCCCAAAACGACCGACTCACTCCATTACTGCGGCTCAGGAGAATATCAGGGCTCTTGGCTCAGGTTGTGCTTGTAAACCCCTGCCCTCTCTACCCCCCCGCTGTGCAATCATTCATAGAGCCTGTACGTCACCCGGACAGTGCGTGGAGGGGAGGACTGCGTCGTTTTAAAAACACCAGGGGAGATGTCTTGGCCCGGGGACCATTGTGAGATCATCCCAGCAGGGGATAGGATTAGTGCAAGATTCTAGAGTAACTGATCTGGTGCTGAAAGTGTTTCACAACTGGACTACTAGGTGTTCTGGGACTCGTATAGTGTACATACTAAGACGCGTTCTATAACCCCTAAAAATAAGAAGATATCAGATCAATGCCAACACTGCACTCCCAATCATTCATGTGTGTATTGACATTCTGTACACACATACACACGGAGAAAAGTTATGAGGATGATCCTTCTGTGTGAAAATGACACACATACAGCTGTTATTCAAAGCCCCAGTGTGCAGTCTGTGTTTAGTCTGTACCTTGAGCAGCTGTTTCCCAATTGCAGGGCTCATCTTCTCATCCACCATGAAGATGACGATACCCCTCTCATCCATCCCTCTCCTGCCAGCTCGACCGGACATCTGGATGTACTCACCAGACGTGATCTAACACAGAGAGAGAGAGAGCACAGCACATTAATATTGTCACTAATAATAGTCACAGCTGTCAAAACACACATGCTTGCTC
The DNA here is from genome assembly GCF_029448725.1 of Salvelinus fontinalis. Lineage (NCBI taxonomy): Eukaryota > Metazoa > Chordata > Actinopteri > Salmoniformes > Salmonidae > Salvelinus > Salvelinus fontinalis. The sequence continues at coordinate 37,056,445 of NC_074685.1, forward strand.
GCTCACAGACACACAAATAGCAGCCACGTCAATATTCACACATGCATGGACATCTTTTGCGTGGGAGAAGTAGTTCAGAAATGTGGAGCTAGTACCAATGACAGAAGTTGAACTATTTTGGCCTAATCGTCATTAGAAATGTGTACGGAATCAGATTCATTTACTCAAATAAGGCCAATTCTCTTTTAGATGTCAAATGCATTCCTCTGAAACAAAGCCAGAACAGTGAGTGGAGGTTTGTTCCTAAAGCTAGACTGTTTAGTGTAGATGAAGGGGAGGAAACACCAGTTTGTGTCAAGAACTGCACTGCTGCTGGGTTGTTTAAACTCAAGTTTCCCGTGTGGGACGGCAGGTAGCCTAGAGGTTAGAGCGTTGGGCGAGTAACCGAAAGGTTGCTGGATCGAATACCAGAGCTGACAAGGTAAAAATCTGTTGTTCTGCCCCTGAACAAGGCAGGCACTGTTCCCCGGTAGGCCGTCATCATTGTAAATAATAATTTGTTCTTAACTGACTTGCCTAGCTAAGTAAAGGTTAAATACATTAATAAAATATGACCACTGAAAGGACATCAAGCCAACTTGACAACTGTGGGAAGCATTGGACATAACATGGGCCAGCATCCCTGTAGAACACTTTCGACACCTTGAGTGTGTGTGTGTTAAGTTTTGTACACAGACAACCAGTCAAAAGTTTACACATTGTCATTCAAGGCTTTTTCAAAATGTATATATATATTTTTTTACATTGTATAATAATACTGAAGACATCAAAACTATGAAATAACACATATGGAATAATGTAGTAACCCCAAAAGTGTTAAACAAAAAACATTTTATATTTGAGAATCTTCAAAGTAGCTGCTTGACAGCTTGGCATTCTCTCAACCAGCTTCCTGAGGTAGTTACCTGGAATGCATTTACATTAACAGGTGTGCTTTGTTAAAAGTCAATTCGTGGAATTGCTTTCCTTCTTAATGCGTTTGAGCCAATCAGATGTTGGGGTGGTATACAGAAGACAGCCCTATTTGGTAAAAGACCAAGTCCATATTATGGCAAGAAGAGCTCAAATTAGCAAAGAGAAACAACAGGCCATAATTACTTTAAGACATGAAGGTCAGTCAATACGGAACATTTCAAGAACTTTTAAAAGTGCAGTTGCAAAAACCATCAAGTGCTATGATGAAACTGGCTCTCATTAGGACTGCTACAGGAAAGGAAGACCCACAGTTACCTCAGCTGCAGAGAATAGGTTCATTAGAGTTAACTGCACCTCAGAAATTGCAGCCTAAATAAATGCTTCAGAGTTCAAGTAACACACAACTGTTCAAAGGAGACTGTGAATCAGGCCTTCATGGTCAAATTGTTGCAAAGAAACCACTAAAAAAAGACACCAATATAAAGAAAAGACATGCTTGGGCCAAGAAACACGAGCAATGGGCATTAGACCGGTGGAAATCTGGCCTTTGGTCTGATGAGTCCAAAATTTAGATTTTTGGTTCCAACCGCCGTGTCTTTGTGAGACGCAGAGGAGGTGAAGGGATGATATCCGCATGTGTGGTTCCCACCGTGAAGCATGGAGGAGGAGGTGTGATGGTGCTTTGCTGGTGACACAGCCTGTGATTTATTTAGAATTCAAGGCACACGTAACCAGCATGGCTACCACAGCATTCTGTAGAGATACGCCATCCCATCTGGTTTGTGCTTAGCGTGACTATCATTCGTTTTTCAACAGGACAATGACCCAACACACCTCCAGGCTGCGTAAGGGCTATTTGACCAAGAACGATCACCTTCCAACAGGACAACGACCCTAAGCACACAGCAAAGACAACTCAGGAGTGGTGTCCAGAGCCCTGACTTAAACCCCATCAAACATCTCTGGAGGGACTGAAAAATAGGTGTGCAGCAACGCTCCCTATCCAACATGACAGAGCTTGAGAGAATCTGCAGAGAATAAAAACCTGAGTAAAGGGTCTGAACGCTTCTGCAAATGTTATCTTTTTATTTTATTTTATAAATTTGCGGGGTATTGTGTGTACACTGAGGGAAAGAAACAATACATTTTAGAATAAGTCTAATGTAACAAAATGTAGTAAAAGTAAAGGGGTCTGAATACTTTCTGAATGCATTGCGTGTGTGTATAATTCTTCTTATATTAAATGTTATACCGGTTATGACGGTTATTTTATGGTCACAACGGTCGTCGTCCATAACCGTAGGTTATACGGTAATTGTGCCAGCACTAGTTGCAAAGTGCACAAACACCTCTTCAGAACATTAACATGGAGAAGAGCTGCAATGGCTTGATTTGCCAATTGGTTTATAAACCCTCTGCTTTACTAAAGCTGCCTGCCACACATGGCACTGATTTAACAAATCACCAGATTCCATTTGGTCTCGGACTTATAAACATTACTGGCTCTGCCACGAACGAGCTAATCCAAACAGTTTCTTTTATGCCTTTGTCAAGCAGATTCAACTCTAATCTCTTGGGCATTTATGGTGCTCTACAACATTTGGTCTCGTGTTTAACACTGGCACGGGGCTCGACTCCCTCCTTACATCTCTGCGAGACTCGCACACACCATGACAGAGCCAGAGGAGAGCTAAGAGGGGGCAGTCACCCCGTGAAGGGGCCCTGGATCTCTCCCTTTTGCTTTGTGATGGAGGGAGGGAGAGGAGGGAGAAAGGCCTTGACTGCATGCGTGGTGTTCTGGCATCAGTTCTCCCACACCAGATGTTCCTCGTAAGCCTCTTGGACAACCGCTTCCTTTTTCTCTCTCCCACCCTTTATCAAGCAAGCAATCGCTCTCCTCGCTCTTTCTCTCTCCCCATCCCCGAGCCAAAGGGGTAATAATCCAGCCCTTTTATTCCCAACAGCTTGATTCACGACCAGTCCTGTGACCCCCAGCTCCTCACATAAACAAGACGTGGCTGTTTATCTTTGTCAGAGCTACCATGGCTTTCTAAAAGGCGTCACACAAACACACAGCGAAAATGATGAGGAAGCCTCAAGATGAAAAGTCAGACAGAGAGAGCTCTGCACTACATCAAGTTATAACCCTGGGTTCATCTGTCGGTCTGGTTGCAACATAGCAGGGATTACCCAGATTGAAACACGTGTACTGTGTTTATCCAAACCTAATGATGGCTATTAATCATTCCAGGGAGTGATGAAACTAGGGCAGTGGCGGTAATTAAATTGTCAGACGGTGATTGTCAAGCAAATAACTGTCTCAAACACATTTAGCATCTCCTGGCTTCCACGTATAGCCTACAAGCCACTGATGCAGACGTTTGGAACATCTACATTTGAAAAAGTCTAATAAATTAAATCCATCACAATAAATCCATAATTTATTTTAAACAGGTCAAAAGAAACATGATATGAAGAAAATGTAGTCTACTTCAGAAGAACAGAATAGCATACTCTGCGTTGTCCTGTTGTTAGGTCCTGATCTGGCTATGGGCTACACTAACTTGGCAGACAAGATGTGCTTAGAATTCCGTGGCCTTATTTTATAGTATGAAGAATACAATTGAATATAGCTGAATAAAACAGGATATTTTCTCCAAAGTATTTGAGGGAGTGTGCACATGCGGCTGGCTATTCTGTGTTGAGCGATTAACAAAGAAACAAGTTGTCCTGTAGGCTTAATTTGGAGTTACTCCCGGCTGGGCACACCAAAACACAACTCTTACATGGCTCTCAGTCACGTGATCGAGTCTCTCACAGGCTAGAAGTGAAGACAGACACATCTGGGACGCAACTGCGCGCGGCCTTATCCAATTCCGAGGTGCATATTGAAGATATTGGAAGAACTGTCCACATTTAATTTGTCAGCCAACAAGATGAGTTGGCCTAATGAACAGCAAAAGCACTATGTCAATCTACTATCCCCCATAGTATTCTATCCTGTGAGAGAAATACATATTCCAAACAGTCTGACACTTGCACATGCGATAGATCCCAAATTAATAGAAACACTAGCATCTCCGCTTTTTTTTTGTAATGAAGCTTACGCAACAGATCAGAACGTTTAGCTGAAAATGTTGATTAACCATTAGACTATTTGTTCAAATTATAAGCGCAGTAACGCGCACACTGCAGTAGGAGGAAAGTGTTCCATTTTTAAAAAATAAAAGAGAGCTGCTAGCCAGCACCTCGCCTAAATAGGTGTGCGTTTCAATTAGTGTTCCATTAGCAGGAAAATACCATTCTCAAAAGTGACTACAAATGCGATTATGCATGTAATGCTTTTATTATAAAAGGTGCATTTGTATGGTGAAAATTCTTCCTACAACTCACGCGCTGCTTATGTATGCCAGTTAGGCTCTACACCCGTTGAAAAGTGGAAGAATGCACTTAATTTTAAGTAGTACTTTGGCCACTTTAGTTGTGATACAAACTTGGGCCATATGTTTTGATTCTAATACATTCAAAAGGGTACAAGATGTGACTCTAATGATATGAAAAAGTTGCATGACAGGCATAAGCTCTGCTTTGTTTTTTTGCGCAGGCTGTACACACTTCAACAGTCTCGCATTCTCAATTTGACAAGCACTTGATAATGACTTGAATTTCCCGGTGGCAAATATATCATTCACAAGTGATAGGCTAATATTGTCACCCATCAGACTATTCTTGATTTAATCTGGTCTTTATATATACTAAATAATATACAGTGCCTCAGACCACTGGACTTTTACCACATTTTATTACGTTCGCCTTATTCTACAATCTATTAATTAAAATCATCAGCAATCTGCACACATTCACCCCACAATGACAAAGCGAAAACAGGTTTGTAGAAATGTTTGCAAATGTATTAAAAATGAAATATTACATATACATATGTAATCAGACCCTTTGCGATGAGATTTGAAATTGAACCCAGGTGCATGTTGTTCCCATTGATCATCCTTGAGATGTTTTTACAACTTGAAGTCCAGTAGATTCAATTGATTGGACATGATTTGGAAAGGCACACACCTGTCTATACAAAGTCCCACAGTTGACAGCACATGTCAGAGCAAAAACCAAGCCATGAGGTCAATAGGAATTGTCCGTACCGGTCCGAGACAGGATTGTGTGAAGGCACAAATCTGGGGAAGGGTACCAAAACATTTCCGTAGCATTGAAGGTCCCCAAGAACACAGTGGCCTCCATAATTCTTAAATGGAAGAAGTTTGGAACCACCAAGACTCTTCCTAGAGCTGGCCGCCCGGCCAATCTCTGTGGAGATAGGAGAACCTTCCAGAAGGACAACTATCTCTGCAACACTCCACCAATCAGGCCTTTATGGTAGAGTGGCCAGACGGAAGCCACTCCTCAGTAAAAGGCACATGACAGCTCGCTTGGAGTTTGCCAAAAGGCACCTAAAGACTCTCAGACCATGAGAAACAAGACTCTCTGGTCTGATGAAACCAAGATTGAACTCTTTGGCCTGAAGTGTCACGTCTGGAGGAAACCTGGCACCATCCCTATGGTGAAGCATGGTGGTGGCAGCATCTTGCTGTGGGTATGTCTTTCAGCAGCAGGGACTGGGAGAATAGTCAGAATCGACTGAAAAATGAACGGAGCAAAGTACAGAGAGATCCTTGATGAAAACCTGCTCCAGAGTGCTCAGGACCTCAGACTGGGGGGAAGGTTCACCTCCCAACAGGACAACGACCCTAAGCACACAGCCAAGACAACGTAGGAGTGGCTTTGGGACAAGTCTCTGAATGTCCTTGAGCTCCCCAGCCAGAGCCCGGACTTGAACACGATTTATCATCTCTGGAGAGACCTGAAAATAGCTGTGCAGCAATGCTCCCCATCCAACCTGACAGCGCTTGAGAGGATCTGCAGAGAAGAACGGGAGAAAATCCCCAAATACAGGTGTGCCAAGCTTGCAGCGTCACACCCAAGAATAATTGAAGCTGTAATTGCTGCCAAAAGTTGCTTCAACAAAGTACTAATGCTAGTACTTTGTACTAAGTACTAATGCTTATGTAAATGTGATACGTTTTATTTATTTTCTAAATTAGAAAAAAATTTAAAACAGTTTTTGCTTTGTCATTATGGGGTATTGTGTGTAGATTGATGAGGAAAAAAACAATTAACAATTTTAGATTAAGGCTGTAACCTAACAAAAAGTGGAACAAGTTAAGGGCACTTTCCACACACACTGTATGTGTGAAATTTGTATTAATTTACAATGAACCATTATCATGCACCTGTCTCAAAATGGGGGCAGGGGAAAAAAATACATGACATCTATGCACTTAAATAGCGAATGCAGGACGCTTTTCCCGTGGTTTATTTTCATGCCAGCCAGGTAGGCTATACCCTTGTTGCAAAGTGAAGCAATGTGCTAAACATTAGGTAAGTTGAGAAATATAGTAGACCTAGCCTATAGAAAGCTCAAGGGGTCCTCCTCTTTTTAATAGAGGCCATCACTCTGTTTTCTCCCGCAATTGCATAGCCTATAGAAATGTTACACAACATGAGCTCATGGGCTCTCATGAAGTGTTTGATTAGATTTTCAATAGCGTTTGCATTGATGTCAGAGTGATTAGAGGGACAAGAGTGCTGAGTAGCAGGCAGTTAGCAAGTTTGGTAGACTACTATTGACCATCAGCGGCATCAGCAGTTGTTTTTTTTACCTTAAATTTAACTAGTCAAGTCAGTTAAGAACAAATTCTTATTTACAATGACGGCCTAGGAACAGCGGGTTAACTGCCTTGCTCAGGGGCAGAACGACAGATTTTTACCTTGTCAGCTCTGGGATTCGATCTAGCAACCTTGCGGTTACTGGCCCAAAGCTAGGGATGTGCATCGTTCTCTTTCAAAACCATTTGATACATATCTATATACACGGACTCTGATACGATACAGGAACACTGCGTTTTAGTTTAAAACAATCCAGTGTAATTCGGTTTGATTAGAAGAACGAATTGATGAGATTCGGTTCGATATGATTCAATGCGCTAACATTTTCCATTCTACATTCAAATCTGCTGCTGATGGAGATCATGAGTTGCCCCAATTAGCATGTAGGCTATATCCAGATGAGAGTTGTCTCCCCGGCGGTAGCTAAGGTTACTTTCATTCAGGTAAAACAATTTTCAACAGCGTATATGATTCCAAAACATTACTTAGCAAATTACATTGGTTGTCACTCAACTAATAAAGCCTAATTTGCGCAAGACATTTTACAAACATTTGTATGCTGAAGGTGTGCAAGATACGGAATAGGCCAACCTCATTGGTCAGCGCGAGAAGCTGCTTTCAGCACGCAGTTTGACTAGGCCTGGGGTTGTCCGGCATGCGAAATGATTTGTAGATCAATGAGTGTCAACACAATTACATGCTTAGTTCCACACCGAAGGAGAGGATGCAGTTGAGGTATTTTCGGAAGGTATAGTAATATGTGCAAAACATTTTAGTGAACCAGTGATTCAAACGTTTGAAAATCGATACCCTAATCGATGGTTTGTGGTCCCGAGGACAGATACACTCATAACCAGGACCGATGGACATCTGTCAACCTTTAAATCCCTAATGATAAAGTAGTAACTAAGTAAGTAACAGTAGGCTTTTTTAAAAGGAGTATTACCCAGCGGAAGTCTTTGCCATCAAACTTGCGTGCGTTGGTGAACAGGACAGTGCGGGCGGGCATGTTGATGCCCATGGCAAAGGTCTCTGTGGCGAACAAGGCCTGTGGAGAGAGAGGATAATATCACATTCAGCGTACGGACTCCTATTGAAACACAAAGCAAGGCCTTCGGGTTATAGCCTTTTCACACTACAGAGCTGAGATGAGCAGAGCTGTACTGGCCTTGTTATGCATCCATAATAGTTGCTGGAACGACAATATCCGAGCCAGCACAGAATGGTGAGTGACAACGGTTGGCATGATTCAAAGAGAGATCCAGACAGGCCTACCTTGAGTAGCCCCTCAGAGAACAGGATCTCGATGGTTTCCTTTAGGATGGGGAGCAGTCCTCCATGATGAATCCCTATACCTCTCTTCAATAGAGGCAGGACGTGCTCCACCTGGAAACACATAGCAAGAATAATCAGACATTTGATTTATAACACATTTCTTGTCAATGATAGCACAAAGATATGCCAAAGATAGCAGAACAAAGTCAAAGCTGGCACAATCTACAAAAGAAATCAAAGTGAAGCCATACAACAATCAAGATCAAATGTATACAAAAGCTGCTCACACGAGCATGAGGCAGCAATCCATCTCAAGGACAATAGAAAGAATGTGCCTGTCCTCCTCTGACCCTAGCAGAGCCACGATCCCACATGGTCGTGACTGTTAACAAGCCTGCGGAGCCGGCTTTCATAGCATAGCAGCCTTCTCCTGACATCTGTACTACACTACAAAAATAACTACCACCGCTGAGTCTAACGAAACTACGAGAAACAACCGCAAAGAAGAACAAATCCAATCCAGCCTGAACTTACGGCATTAAGGGAAACGAAAATACTGTGTTTGTGTGTAAAATCAAAGCCACCAGAAGGAGCCACAAAGAGTGTGGAAACTTTTACAATGCCCTATTAAAAAGCTACTTTTAGAACCTCCAAAATAAACATCCCTTTCTCAGGACCCTGTCTTTCAAAGATAATTCGTAAAAATCAAAATAACTTCAAAGATCTTCATTGTAAAGGGTTTAAACACCGTTTCCCATGCTTGTTCAATGAACCATAAACAATTTATGAACATGCACCTGTGGATCGGTCGTTAAGACACTAACAGCTTACAGACGGTAGGCAATTATGGTCACAGTTATGAAAACTTAGGACAATAAAGAGGCCTTTCTACGGACTCTGAAAAACACCAAAAGAAAGATGCCCAGGGTGCCTGCTCATCTGTGTGAACATGCCGTAGGCATGCTGCAAGGAGGCATGAGGACTGCAGATGTGGCCAGGGCAATAGATTGCAATGTCCGTACTGTGAGACGCCTAAGACAGGGCTACAGGGAAACAGGACGGACAGCTGATCGTCCTCGCAGTGGCAGACCACGTGTAACAACACCTACACAGGATCGGTACATCCAAACATCACACCTGCGGGACAGGTACAGGATGGCAACAACTGCCAGTTACACCAGGAATGCACAATCCCTCCATCAGTGCTGACTGTCCGCAATAGGCTGAGAGAGGCTGGACTGAGGGCTTGTAGGCCTGTTGTAAGGCAGGTCCTTACCAGACATCACCGGCAACAACGTTGCCTATGTTGCCTATGGGCACAACCCCACCGTTGCTGGACCAGACAGCACTGGCAAAAAGTGCTCTTCACTGACGAGTCGCTGTTTTGTCTCAACAGGGGTGATGGTCGGATTCGCATTTACCGTTGAAGGAATGAGCGTTACACCGAAGCTTGTAATCTGGAGCGGGATCGATTTGGAGGTGGAGGGTCCGTCATGGTCTGGGGCGGTGTGTCACAGCATCATCAGACTGAGCTTGTTGTCATTGCAGGCAATCTCAACGCTGTGCGTTACAGGGAAGACACCCTCCTCCCACATGTGGTACCCTTCCTGCAGGCTCATCCTGACATGACCCTCCAGCATGACAATCTCGCCAGCCATACTGCTCGTTTTGTGCGTGATTTCCTGCAAGACAGGAATGTCAGTGTTCTGCCATGGCCAGCGAAGATCACAGATCTCAATCCCATTGAGCAAGTCTGGGACT